>NW_024740825.1:17500-23486 GCF_018991925.1 Homarus americanus | reverse complement strand
TCGATACTTCGTTCGGTTACGTATTGCTGATAGTGGTGGTGGTGGAATTGAGGCAATAGCCATATACAGGTGAGGTACGGCTCGTAGAGAATTGTTGTAATGGTGATCTGTGAACGACGGTCTCTCTCTCTCTCTCTACCTCTCTCTCTCTCTCTCTCTCTCCACCACTATCACCCATCACGTATTATACTCGCTTATTTGTCTTAATTCCTCTTAATATTACGGTTATATATTTAATGTTGTCTTAATGTTTGTTTGTTGTTGTTTTTGATGTGTTTATTCATTATCATTATCATTATTATCGATAATACATATCATCATTATTGTCGTCATCATTATTATCGTCTTTATTATTATCATTATTTTAATCATCACCACCATCATTTTAATCATCCATCATCATTTTAATCATCATTTTAATCCACCATCACCCAATCATCAACATCGGCAATAGTAACCACCGGCCAATCACCCCATACACCATCCATCATCGTCTCTGAAGAACCTCAAGACCATGACATCCCATCAAATGACGCCCGCCCAGACGCCTTCCACCATTTTACCCTTATTTTTCCTCTCGTCGACTTACCAAACACGACTATCTAACCCGGATGAAGACGATTATTTCCTTAAAACCGGCAAAGGGGATAAATAACTGCTAAACACGTCAGGTTGCAAAAAAAAAAGGGGTTATTTTTCACCATCGACGTCTTCAACAGCTCCCAAAAGCAAAAACCGATAGCCTGGTAAACAAAACCCAGCCAGCCAGTGAGTGATACCAACTCTCCCGGCACACACACACACGACAAGCTTACCACCACTGTCACACGCTTAATGGAAAGGAGAGAGGAAGGGGGAGGGTAAGGCTGCGTAATTCACCTCATTACTTTCACACAAGAAATTATACACACACGGACACGTAAGTCTAATAGTCATGTGTGTATATTTATGACTCTGACGCCCTGTACTCGTCATGGGAACAACGATGGCTGAGAAGGAGAGCAATGATGACAGCAGCAACTAGTCCCCCCTGCGTGATCATTACATATCTCCTGTGACCACACACACACACACACACACACACACACACACACACACACACACACACACACACACAGACTTACATACGGGTCCTTCTCACCTCATCCAATACTAGCGAATTTAACCCCACGTAAAAAAAGGAAAAGATACGATATTACAGATAACCAAATAAATAAATAAGGACATTGAGATATATAAACAAATATAATTGACGATTGATGGGTAGTTTGTAGGTGACGGTGGTGGCTGGAGGTGTTCATTGGGTGCCCTTGCCGCCTGCGGGGTCTGCCTTACACCAACCCATAATAAACCCTCTAACAAAACACACACACACACACACACTGAGCCTTTCACACAACTTATCAAATTCAAATAACATGTTACTTTCGGATACAGGAGTGTGTGTGAAAGTGTGTGTGTGTGTGTGTGTGTATGTATGTGTGTGTGTGTGTGTGTGTGTGTGTGTGTGTGTGTGTGTGTGTGTGTGTGTGTGTGTGTTATTATTGTGTGTGTCTTTCGCAGTTGTATAAGAAATGTTGATACGCGTCTACAAATCTCTCAGTTGTAGCGTTGAGGCCAGTAGCCTGGTTCAGTTCAAGGGTTCAAAGATTCACACGATACTGTTTTTGTTTTTATAGAGCCTGTCTAAACCTCTTTGTATGTGTGTGTGTGTTATGACGACCTGTGGTGTAATGGTCAGCATGCCGCCTCGCAAGCGGTCTGTGCCGAGTTCGATCCTGGGCAACTATGGGCAAGTTTCTTTACGTCATTTGGGGAACCTTGATGTGTAATCGTGTTCCGGGGTAATGGTTAGCCAGTGCAGTTGGCGAGTTGTCCGGTCTTCTCGGACTATTCCTTGACACTGGGTCATGCAGCTCGTTAACTCAGGGTGTGGTTGTTGTGTTGGCGACACGTTTCTGCACCTTAAACACTGGGTCATGCAGCTCGTTAACTCAGGGTGTGAAGTTTTGTGGCGACAGCTTCTACACCTTAAACACTGGGTCATGCAGCTCGTTAACTCAGGAGTGTGGTTGTCGTATTGGCGACAGTTTCTACACCTTAAACACTGGGTCATGCAGCTCGTTAACTCATGGTGTAGTTGTTGTGTTGGCGACAGCTTCTACACCTTAAACAATTCACGCCAAGGTGGCCCTGATAAGCCATCGTCGTTACACGAGGGCAACCATTGTGTGTGTTAGGAAACTAAAATCAAGTGTTATGGCAAGTTTGACCCTTGATATGGTACAGTACTTTACTAAGCACCAACCACCACCACAACTACCATCACTACCGTCACCACCACCACAACTACCATCACTACCGTCACCACCACCACAACTACCATCACTACCGTCACCACCACCACAACTACCATCACTACCGTCACCACCACCACAACTATCATCACCACCGTCACCACCACCACAACTACCATCACTACCGTCACCACCACCACAACTACCATCACTACCGTCTCACCACCACAACTACCATCACTCAAACCTCACCACCACCACAACTACCATCACTACCGTTCACCACCACCACAACTACCATCACTACAGTCACCACCACAACTACCATCACTACCGTCCCACCACCACAACTACCATCACTAGTCACCACCACCACAACTACCATCACTACCGTCACCACCACCACAACTACCATCACTACCGTCACCACCACCACAACTACCATCACTACCGTCACCACCACCACAACTATACACTACCCCACACAACCCACCCCCCCACCACCGTCCCACCACCACAACTACCATCACTACACCACACAACTTCACTCCAAGTCACCACCACCACAACTACCATCACTATCACCCACCACCACAACTTCGCATACTACCGTCACCACCACCACAACTACCATCACTACCGTCACCACCACACAACTACCATCACTACCGTCACCACCACCACAACTACCATCACACGTCACCACCACCACAACTACCATCACTACCGTCACCACCACCACAACTACCATCACTACCGTCACCACCACCACTACCACCATCACTACCGTCACCACCACCACAACTATCACTACCGTCACCACCACCACAACTACTACCATCCTACCGTCCACCACCACAACTACCATCACTACAGTACCACCACCACAACTACCATCACTACCGTCACCACCACCACAACTACCATCACTACCGTCACACCACCACAACTACCATCACTACCGTCACCACCACCAGACTACCATCACTACCATCACCACTGCACCCACCACCACAACTACTCATCACTACCGTCACCACAACTACCATCACTACCGTCACCACCACATTACCATCACTAATCTTCTTATCACTAGTAATACCCTACATTATATCCTATTACAGCTACATTCTAATCTCCACCTGTTTCATCATAGTCTTTCTTCTATATATACCCATCTTCACACATTATCATTCTTTACCACCCTGTATCTTCATAAATTCACTACACCCTGTATATCACTATTCTTCATCATCTTATGCCACCCTTACATTCTCATCCTGCAATTTTTTACCCCGGCTTCATATACTTCTTCCACACCACCTGACTTCTATCACTACTGCGTCACCACCACTACAACTACCATCTGTCTTACCGCTACCATCACTTCCACCACCCAACTACCACCCCTCCACATAGCTAGATACAGAGTTGTGATGATATATCTTGTTGCAGGGGCCCACACACACACTGACACAGACGAACACTTAGACAGACAGATGACAGACAGACTGGCAGATGGGCCAACAGATGACGTTGACAGATGACACACACAAAAATGAAGATGGCAGACAGAGCAGCAGATGATGACAGTGGATAGCACAGAATAGAGACATTAAACAAACAAACATAAGACAGACAGATAAATTCTGCCTGAACAGGACAGACCTGTAGATTAGTACATTAACACTAAGGGGAAATGAGCAATGAATGAGGGCAGATACACACCAAGGGGTTGACAGAAAAGGTTAGATCTGACAGAAGGGGGTGTGAAAAGTTCAAATAGTCATTACAAGAGAACCTAGAACATTCCAGGTGTAGTTACGTAGTTATTCATTGTTGGCGAATACAGCCTCGAGGGTAATTTTTGTTTAACTAATGAGGCTGTACAGTACTGTGGCTATCTGGTATATCTTGCCTAAACAATAATAATAATAATAATAATAATAACAACAACACCTACAGCCTCCAAGAAGAAGACACACACAGGCGCCTAGTTATATTGACACTGGCCTCCACTGTCACCAACGCTCATACACACACAACTGTAACAACTTGTGTGTGACATATAAACTACATACAATGTTGTCTGAACCAACACACACACACACACACACACACACACACACACACACACACACACACACACACACACACACACACACACACACACACACACACACGGTCATGAACGCTATAAACCTGGGGCAATAAGCGGCCACTGGAACCGTCAACAATACTGGTCGCCACTATTACAGGATAAGACCGAGTCAACTTTCTGCCTAATATTTATACTTTTTCGGATATTCTCTCCTTTTCGTGATAATTTAGGGTAAATAGTGAAATTAAGATTATCTTTTAATATCAATTATTATTTAACCCATCAGAGCTTAAATAAACAAATAACTATCGTAATGTCAACAATCAAACGTTCAATATTTTTTCAGTCTCATTTTCCGCTTCTATGTTGAAACTCCTTTAAAAAATGTATACATACAGTATATTCATCAAAATTATAGTCTTTTCTGCTAATAAAATATATAGGTGGTTATATTTTTATTATATATATACTGGTTATAAGAAAGAATTAGTTAATAAATTAAGACGACATTTGAACATTAAATTGACATCTTTGGACTATAATGACGAAATGTTAGCCCCTCTCTCTCTCTCTCTCTCTCTCTCTCTCTCTCTCTCTCTCTCTCTCTCTCTTCCCACACTCCTCCTCTCTTCCAGTCCCTCCTCCCTCTCACTCCTCCTCCTCCCCCCTCGTTCATTCTCCCTCACCCTCCCTCCCCTCCTCTCCCTCCCCACACCCCTCGTTCATTCTCCTCCCTCCCCCTCCCTCTCCGCCCTCGTTCATTCTCCTCACCTCCCTCCCTCCTCCACGCCCTCGTTCATTCTCCCTCACTCTCCTCCGGCCATGACATAATGTGCCTGGTCCACGCCTCTCACTCAACTCTCCCAACACGCTCCAGCAACCTCTCTCTCTCTCTCTCAACACCAATTCCACCACTACACCCAACTGCTCTGGTCACTAGTATTGGTTAGGTTAGGTTAGGTTAGGTTAGGTCAGGTTAGGTTGGTTAGGTTAGATTCAAGTTATCAGGTTAGATTGTTAGGTTGATTGGGTTAAGTCAGGTTAGGACAGGTTAGGTTAGGTTAGGTCAGGTTATAGGGTGCCTCTAAGATATTGTGTTGTTTGCCATCTCCATTCAAGAGCCGTTGTAGTTATTAACCTTCCTTCCTACCTCTAGCTAAATTAACCTAACCTAACTCACTCAATATTAATATCCTCCTCCTCCTCTACTCTCCTCCTATTCCTCCACCACTCCTCCTCCACCTCTCCTCCTTCTCCTCCTCCACCACCACTCCTCCCACCACTCCTCCTCCTTCTCCTCCTCCCACCACCACTCCTCCACCTCCTCCTCCCACCTCTCCTCCTCACCTCTCCCCTCCTCCTCCTCCTACTCCTCCACCACCCTCCTCGTCGTCTTGGTGAGGCAGGAGTTTACAGGATTCAAACCATCGACCTTGACAATGAACCTGTGCCCCAAAGCCACAGCCGCAAGAGTGGGGAGGGAGGGAGGAGGAAGGAGAAAGATAGTAAGAGGGAGGGAAGAGAAAAGAGGGAGGGGAGTTGCAGGTGAGGAGAGTGGGAGGAAGATGAGCAGGGAGAGGTGGGATGG
>NW_024740825.1:0-15000 GCF_018991925.1 Homarus americanus | reverse complement strand
TGACCAACAATCAATGTACTCGTTGATGACAAATGTACTACTTTAACTGACTGGCAGAACAACCCTCAGTCTCGGACCAAAGCTGATACCTTCAGCAAGAAAAGCGGCGGCCCAGCGTTCTTCGCAATCTAAAGAACGAATGGTTGAAAAATAAAGCATGTGAAACTCAAAACTTGCCGATCAACACAAGATGAGTGGATTTTTCAATTCCACTAAAACATTTCATGGGCCAATCACTCGTGGCACAGCCTCCCTCTGCTCATCCGACGGTAACTCCATAATTGAAGACAATGAAGGCATCCATCAGCGCTGGAAAGAGCACTATCATTCACTGCTCAACCGAAACACTGATATGGATGTGCTGACTATGCAGCAGGTCCCTCCAAACCCAGAGCTGACCCACCTCAGCTATCCCCCATCCCTGGATGATTTGCTATTGCCATCAAACAGATGAAAAATAACAAAGCCTCAGGGCCTGATGGAATCCCAGCCGAGGTGTATAAAGCAGGGGGACCTCTGCTTACTAGCCGTCTCCACTCTCTCCTGGAGAATATATGAGAAAAGGAGGAAATCCCCCAAGCTCTTAAAGATGCATCCATCGTAAATATTTATAGGAACAAGGGAGACCTGCCAGACTGTGGCAACTACCACGGGATCTCGCTGCTGTACGTAAAGCTGGCAAGATTCGCCCGAGTCCTCCTAAACAGACTTCATTCTGATGAGGAAAACTTCCTCCCAGAATCCCAATGTGGTTTTAGACCATCACGTGCCGCCGCTGACATGATCGATGCTGCCCGTCAGATACAGGAAAAGTGCAGAGAACAGCGTCGTGACCTGTACATGGCTTTCATCGACCTAACCAAGGCCTTTGACTCGGTCAACAATGCAGGGAAGCCCTCTGCCCTCAGCCGTTTGGGCTGTCACCCAAAACTCATCGGCATTGTGAGGCAACTCCACGATGGCATGAACGGCAGTGTCCTGCACAATGGCACCCAGTCAGAGTTCTTCCCCATCCAAACGGGGTAAAACAAGGATGTGTATTGGCACCAACTCTCTTTTCCGTTTTCTTGGCTGCCTTCCTTAATCACGCCAGTGCCAATTTAGCCAGCGGGGTGGACATCGAGTACCGGATGAAGGGACTTTCACATAAGGCGACTCCAGGCATGATCAATGGTGTCGGCAGCTTCCATTACTGAATGTCAGTATGCAGAACTCACCCTTGTCGCTAACATTGAATGCGACCTACATGAGATCCTGAACACCTACACAGATGCGTATGCACACTTGGGCCCTGAGGTGAATGGCCATACAGCCTGCCCCCAGCCACCACCTCCACCATCCATCAACTTAACAGTACCTAATGTTATCTCTCCCACCTGTTCTCACACACACACACACACACACACACACACACACACACACACACACACACACACACACACACACTAACCAGCCAAACCAGGTGCCATAATAAGCCTCGAGCATAATATTCAACCATCCGTTGAACTAACAAGAAGCAACTAGACTTATTGGGGTCATTATCCAGTAGTTATGAGGGAGGCTGGTTAGAAAGAACTGGAGAGTAATTAGTGGTTAATGAAAAGAGTCATATCATTAACCCAATCCTTAGTAAAGACCGCTAAGCTTGGCTATTATGGAGATGGTTAAAGAGGGTGATTACGGGTGATTAATAGCTAGTTGAGGTGTGTGTGTGTGTGTGTGTGTCTGCTCAAGGCAGACAAAGACATCATTACACAGTTGAAGAGTTGATGGACTTTCACTAATTACTGTTCACCAAGTCATTATAACTCTGTGTCATTATTTTCAGGGCGGATTATCCCAGGAAACTTGCCTACATTGCGAGAGATGGTTTGGTATTATGGCGACAGTATTATGGTGACAGTGTATCAGTGTTGTGGTGACAGTGTATCAGTGTCGTGACAGTGCTATAGTGACTATCAGTGTTGTGGTGACGTGTTATGGTGACAGTATCAGTGTTGTGGTGACTGTGTTATGGTGACAGTGTATCAGTGTTGTGGTGACTGGTGTTATGGTGACGGTGTATCAGTGTTGTGGTGACAGTGTTATGGTGACAGTGTGTCAGTGTTGTGGTGACAGTGCTGCGGTGACCAGTGTGTGTCAGTGTTGTGGTGACAGTGTATCAGTGTTCTGGTACGATGTATCAGTGTTGGCAGTGTTGGTGACGTGTATCAGTGTTGTGGTGACTGTCATTGTGTATCAAAAGGTGACGGTGTTATGGTGACAGTGTATCAGTGTTGTGGTGACAGTGTTATGGTGACGGTGTATCAGTGTTGTGGTGACGGTGTTATGGTGACGTGTATCAGTGTTGTGTGACTGTGTTATGTGGTGACAGTGTATCAGTGTTGTGGTGACAGTGCTATGGTGGCACTGGTGTATCAGTGTTGTGGTGACAGTGTTATGGTGACAGTGTATCAGTGTTGTGGTGACAGTGTTATGGTGACAGTGTATCGTGTGGTGAGAGTTAGCCATGGTGACAGTGTATCAGTGTTGTGGTGACTGTGTTATGGTGACAGTGTATCAGTGTTGTGGTGACAGTGTTGTGGTGACAGTGTATCAGTGTTGTGGTGACAACGTGTTATGGTGACGGTGTATCAGTGTTAGTGGTGACAGTGTTTGGTGACATTGTATCAGTGTTATGGTGACAGTGTATGGTGTTATGGTGACAGTGTATCAGTGTTATGGTGACAGTGTTGTGGTGACATTATCAGTGTTATGGTGACGATGTTAAGGTGACCATTATGCATGAGTGAAGAATTAATAAGAATAATAAATGGGTGAATAAGCAGGACAGAGAGAGAGAGAAGTAGAGACGGAGGTAAGGAGGTAGGACAGGGAGGGAGGAAAGGAGGAGGTAGAAAGAGAGGGAGGAGGTAGGAAGAAGGAGGGTAAAGAAGAGAAGGAGGAGGTAGTATTAAAGAGAAGGAGGAGTAGGAGAGGTTAAAAACCACTTGGAAAAAGCCTAGGTGCAGACCAGAACCTGAGGAACACCAATAACTATCAGGTGAAGCAGAACAGTGGCAGAGGCTCTCCTTCTCTCTTTCCTCCCAACAACATCCTCCACACCCAACCTTCTCTCCTCCTCCTCCCCCCTCCCCCTCCCCTTCCCCTACCCACCCCACCCCCACCACCCCCCCACCACACCCTCCCAACCCAACTATCTCAACCATCCAGCCACACTTGTCGCCCACATATTACTACACAGTAACAGCATCCTCCCAATGAGAGAGAAGAGAGAGAGAGAGTAGAGAGGGAAGGTGGGGAGAGGGAAGTTAGGGAGAGGGAAAGAAGGAGAGGAAGTTAGGGAGGGAAGGTAGAGGAGATGGGTGATCGGAAGAAGAAGAAGAAAGATGAGGGCAAAGGAAGAAGAAGGAGACGGCAAGGAAAGAGAATGAAGAAGGAAATGAAAAGGAGAAGAATGAAGCATCGGGTAGCCATCAGTGTCAATCAAGAGACCATTCTCACCTGACCTCGTGAACAGAGCCGTGATGATTAACCTGCCTCAGTCCACACCTGTCATCACCATCATCATTAACCTGCCTTAAATCACCTGTCATCACCTCCATTAACCTGCCTCAGTCCACACCTGTGATCACCATCATCATTAACCTGCCTTAATCTACACCTGTCATCACCCCCATTAACCTGCCTCAGTCCACAACTGTGATCACCATCATCATTAACCTGCCTTAATCTACACCCCATTAACCTGCTTAATCTACACTGTCATCACTCCATTAACCTGCCTGTAATCTACACCTGTCATCCTCCATTAACCTGCCTTAATCTACCTGTCATCACCCATTAACCTGCCTTAATCTACACCTGTCATCACCTCCATTAACCTGCCATCTACACCTGTCATCACCCCCATCCTGCCTTAATCTACACCTGTCATCACCTCCATTAACCTGCCTCAATCACACCTGTCATCACCCCCATTAACCTGCCTTAATCTACACCTGTCATCCACCCTTACCTGCCACCCCACTAAACTGGTTTTAATCTACACCTGTCATCACCACCACCATTAACCAGCCTCAGTCCACACCTGTCATCACCACCACCATTAACCAGCCTCAGTCCACACCTGTCATCACCACCACCATTAACCCTGCCTCCAGTCCCTGTCATCACCACCACCATTAACCAGCCTCAGTCCACTGTCATCACCACCACCATTAACCAGCCTCAGTCCACCTGTCATCACCACCACCATTAACAGCCTCAGTCCACCTGTCATCACCACCATTAACCAGCCTCAGTCCACACCTGTCATCACCACCATTAACCAGCCTCAGTCACACCTGTCATCACCACCACCATTAACCTGCCTCAGTCCACCTGTCATCACCACCACCATTAACCAGCCTCAGTCCACCTGTCATCATCACCACCATTAACCAGCCTCAGTCCACACCTGTCATCACCACCATCATTAACCTGCCTCCAGTCCACACCTGTCATCACCACCACCATTAACCTGCCTCAGTCCACACCTGTCATCACCACCACCATTAACCTGCCTCAGTCCACACCTGTCACCATAAGTGTGAAGAAGAGCGTTACAGGTGTGGAGATCTAGAACAAGTCAGCGAAGGTCATTACTTGTGTGGTGAGGTTTAAGAGGCTTTGTCGAACTACTACTACTACTACTACTACTACTGACACTACTACCACCACCACCACTACTACTATTGATAATAAGAATAATATTAATAAACAAACACATCAACAGACAAGTCAGATATACGTTCTTATATCACCACTTAAACTGACGTGAAAAACACAACATATGAATCCGTCTGCCTCCCTCAAGAACGCCAAACCCACACAAACAATAAATCCGGCTTCTCACGTAAATACTTCCACCGACTGTAATAACGTATAGTATTCATATAACACAAGACACGATAATTACGGTAAAAATAACACCGAAATCACACTAGAACTCAAAGGTAACTAGATACGTTCTCTTGTTATTAAAGGAATGATAAAAGCCGTAAGTGTTTTTGAGAATCCGCGACGTGGCTCCCAGTCCCCTTGAAAATACATCTCCCAAAAACAAACACGCATCGACCAGATCAACTTAGAAATATATATATATATAATTTCTCTGTTGTTGTTGTTGGTTGAGTGTAATTATCCATCATCTGGTTACGAGCATAAACGACCTTCTTATAGTTGTTGAAGCGCAGTCATAACACTAAACCGTCACCGTTAAGACACATGTAAACAAATGAACGTCGACAGACAAGGTTCTTTATCCGTGTGAGAATAACAACCACGCCACAACGTCAACACACCAGGATCTCCACCCCTGTGAGAACATCCTGACACACACACACACATTATGCAGAAGAATTTATACGATACGACACTGAACAAAATCTTTACTATAATATTTGTATTATAACCCTGCTGCTGCCAGTAGGTTAGGTTAGGTTAGGTTAGGTTAGGTTAGCATCATATGAAATAAGTCAGTGGTCACGTTCCTGGTATTTCCCAAACACTGTACATCTTTGAGTAGGTCCCAGGCGGCCGTCAAGCACACACACCCACACACACACACACACCGTGATGATGCTCTTTTTTTTTTGGTAGAGAAAGGAGGAGTGAAGGAAGATTAGAGGTGGGGGAAGGAAGTTATAGTTCGGAAATTGAAGAAGTTTAGGAGGAGGTAAGAGAGGGCGGGTGACCGCCTAGCTAACCTAATAGTGTGTTAGGGTTGTGTCATGGGTTGGTTATTGTCTGTCGGTACAGGCACCTGCTGGGAGGGTGGAAGGGGAGGGTGGAGTGGTGGAGGGAGGGGGTTGGAGGGGGATTAATGGGGTCTATTGAGCAGGTTCCTGTGACCCGCCGTAATAAGAAGAGTCAGGTCCACCACCACCACCACCCACCTCCCCCTCCACCACAAGCACTACCACAACCACCCCTACCACCACCCCACTACCCACCACCACCCTCTACTACCTCCACCACCCCCTCCCTCTCCACCACAATCACTACCACCACAACCCCCTACACCACCACACCCCTACACCACCACCACCCTCCTACCTCAACCACCCTCCCCTCCCCACAATCACTACCACCACAACCCCCCCCCTCTACCCACAATCACTACCACCTCCCTCCCTCTTCAACACAATCACTACCACCCCCTACCTCCCCCACAATCTACTACCATCCACCCCCACCCCTACCCCCCCACCACCACCATATAAAGTGTTCCATCATAACTTTATTGTTGTTGGAATAGTATAATTAATAACCTTTTTCCCACCTTAAAGACCTTAGTTGTTCGGCGCAGTGAAAACATTATAACAACCACACGACCCCCATCACCACCACCACCGACCTCCCATCACCACCACCGACCCCCCATCACCCCACCACGACCCCCCATCACCACCACCACGACCCCCCATCACCTACCGACCCCCATCACCCACCCGACCCCCCATCCACCACCGACCCCCATCACCACCACCGACCTCCCATCACCACCACCACCCCCCCATCACCACACCGACCCCCCATCACCACCACCACGACCCCCATCACCACCACCGACCCCATCACCACCACCGACCCCCATCACCACCACCACGACCCCCCATCACCACACGACCCCCATCACCACCACCACAGACCCCCCATCACCACTACAGACCCCCCATCACCACCACAGACCCCCATCACCACCACCACGAACCCCCATCACCACCACCACGAACCCCCCATCACCACCACCACGAACCACCCATCACCACTACCACGACTCCCATCACCACCAACACGACTCCACATCACCACCACCACCTACCACCACGACTGCCCACCACCACCACCACCACCACCACATCCCACCCACCAACCTCCACCACCATCCCCAACAGTAAGGAAGACGTATTCTCTCTCCCTCATCTCCCACACTATGAGTCAGCACAACTAACCTCACCACTCATATTCACAAAGGTTCTTAACGTGTACAGTAATCCTCATTAACTCGGGATTCATTAACTTGTGGATTTAATTGGCTTATTAACGTTACGACGTAAAGATGGATTAATTATTCCCGTTGGCTCCTGTATGAGTCTCAGAGATTCTTACTTGACGTTTTTTGGTGTTTTTGGTTTTGGTGTTTTTGGTGTGTTTTTTGGTGTTTTTTGTGTTTTTTGTTTTTTTTCCCGTAACTGGTGACGTAAATAGGAGCTTTAAGAAACTGACGACACAAAAGATAGATTCGCAAAAGGTCCTAAGTGTAGATAAGGCAGCCCAGCTTATTTCACCTGAAGATTAATCAACCTAACGCTAACCTAACCCTAACCTAACCTAACCCAACCTAACCTAACCTTGTGGGGGGAAGGCGAGGGGAGGGGAGAACAGGAGGTCTAGTACAGGAGTGGGTAAGGGAGGTGGGGGGAGGATAAAAGGGAAGGGGAAAGGAAGGGGAAAGGCACGTTGGGGGAGAGAGGAAGAGGGACGGAGTAGGATGAAAGATAGGAAGAGAGAGGATAGGGGAAGGATGAAGAGACAGGGAGAGGGGGGGAGAGGTATGTAGGGCAGGTGAGAGGAGGAATGGGGAGAGGGGGATTACGGTTAACAAATTTATTGACAAAGCTTGGAGTACAGTTTGCCTATTGTGAGTAATTCACTCAGGTACTTGGGTTCACACAAAGGAGTGTTAGTTACAAGACTAGAGAGGTCATCCTAAAACTACATCTTGCGCTTGTGAGACCTCACCTGGATTACGCAGTTTAATTCTGGTCACCGTATTACAGAATGGATATAGAATCCCTAGAAGGAATTCAGAGGAGAATAACAAGACTAATCCCGGGCATTAGGAACCTTGAGTACAGAGACAGGTTAAAGCATCTTAATTTGCACTCCCCTGAGAGACGTAGAGTGAGTGGCGATATGATAGAGGTGTATAAATGGAAGTCAAATACAAACAAAGGGGACATTACAAAGGTACTCAAAGTATTCAACCAGGAGCGAACTCGTACCAATAGTTTTAAATCAGACAAATTTAGATTTAGGCGCGAAATAGGTAAACATTGGTTTGGAAATAGTTTTGGATGAGTGGTACAAGTTACCAAACATCATCATTAACTGGAACACGCTGGATAGCTTCAAACATAGGGTGGATGCTCATATGAGTGATAGGGGTTGGGTGTAAATGGGACTGCCCAGTAGGGGCTAATAGGCCCGCTGCAGTTTCCTCCATTCGTATGTTCTTATGTCTTGACACTGAGGGTGGTATCACTTCTCACCGCCACAGGGACAGAGGTTCGTACACAAAGAAATACATCATATTCATTAACAGTATATATAGGTCAGTCATGTGGGTAATGTCACTGTTCACTGCCATGCAGGACAGTGGTTCATATACATTGGACGTCATATTCTAATTAAAGACTAATCAGTGTGGGCCAGCAGCAAATTTGGGATAAACAGCAAGAATGTCCTCACACCCCTGATTCAATGTAGTAATTACAAAGTTCATGATACAATAAGCCAGGTGGCCTGAAGTCTTTGACGGGGAGGGGTAGGAAAAGGGTAGGGGGGGGTAGGAGGAGGAGGAGACAAGAGGATGTGGGTGAGGGGCAGGTGTGAGAGAGAGAGGGGTGAGGGGTGAGAGAGAGAGAGGGGTGAAGGGCAGGTGTGAGAGAGACAGACAGACAGACAAATAATGACAGAGCAACAAGAAGAATGTAAGAGAGGAAGAGCAGGAGATAGAAGAGGTGGAAAGCAAGGAAAACAAAGAGAAGGAGGACAAAGAGAGAAGGAGGACGAAGAGAGAAGGAGGAGGAAGAGAGGATGAGAAGAAGACAAGAGAATCCAGCAGTAAAAACTAGACATGAGTAAGGCAAGGAAGAGGAAGGTAAGGAAGGAGGAGGAAGAAGAGGGGAAGTGAAGGAAGGGAAGGAGAAGGTAGGAGGAGGAGAAGGAGAGGAAAGGGAAAAAGGAAACGAAAGGAAAGGAAAGGAAGAAGAGGGGAGGAGAAGGAGAATAAGAGGAAAGGGAAGAAAGGAGAAGGAAAGGAGGAGGAGGAGAAGCAGGAAGGGAAAGAAGGAGAAGGAAGAAGAGGAAAGGAAAGGAAAGGAAGAATACAGAGGGGAGGAGAAGAAGAGGAAAGGGAAGAAAGGAGAAGGAAGGAGAAGGTAGGAGGAAGAGGAGAAAAAGAGGAAAGGAAAGAGAAAGAAAGGAGGAGCACAAAAGGGAGGAGGAGGAGAGGGAAAGGAAGAAAGGAAAAGAAAGGAACAAGGAGGAGGAGGAGGAGGAGGTACAGAGGAAGGCGGCAGCAAAAACAAGAGTGTTAGTACAAGGGGCGTCTGGCTGTTGTCCTGCGGTGGGCGTGTGCCAGGGTGGGCGGCCGAGGATGAGGAGGAGGGGGGAAAGGGAGGAAGGGGAAGGGGAGGAGGAGGGGGAAGGGAGGAGGAGGGGGAAAGTGGGGAGGAAGAGGGGGGAAAATGGGGGAGAGGAGAGGAAAATGGGGAGGAGGAGGAGGGAAAGGAAGAATTTAAGAGATATAAGGAGAGGGAGGGGAGGGGAGGGAGGGGAGGAGGGGAGGGAGAGAGAGGGTCAGGGGAGACAAGTAGGCAAGCAAAGAAGGGGAGGCAGGAAGGGGGAAGGGGGAGAAAGGGGTTCACACACTAGGGACACAACAGGACTCTCAAAAAATCCTACGACAATTCCTACACCAGAACCTTATTTACACTGTCACCATCCTCGCCCCCAGGCACCTCAGCTCCACCAGCACTCTTCTGTACTGTCAAGTCTTTGCGTAGTCTCGGCGCCATCTTGGTTTTATTTTAGTACACTCTGGCGTCACACAGGATGAAAAAAATATGCACTTGCGAACTTTTTGAGGAGGCGAGACCGGAAGCATGATGACGTCACTACATTGTCTGAGAACTACACTATTGCGACTTAACACTGAGTTAACTGATGCGGATATATATATATATATATATATATATATATATATATATATATATATATATATATATATATATATATATATATATATATATATATATATATATATAAAATTTTGCGCCTGTGAGACCTCACTTGGATTACGCAGTTCAGTACCAAAACAGTTTTATCAGAAATTATTATGTAGAGGTTAACGAGGTTAACATTACAATAAATATATTTGCCGACTAGACGTGATACTGACAGCTCTGTCCTCTTGTTCCACCTTAATACAACCCGTGTTGTATTGCTTCCCTCCTTTATCATATTTATGTAGATCAATTCCACCGTAAATTATGCATATACTTATAATATAATGTAAACAAATATATAAATAAATAAAAATAAATAAATATCGAAGTGGTACATTCTGACATGTTCTTTACCACCAGGCTATTGTAATTATTCCAGATGATGCTAAATGTTACATAATACTTCCTTGAGATAAATGTACAGTATATATCAGGTGCCTACAAGAGAGCTCAGGTTCTCAACTGGCTCAGCCATGTTAATACTGTTATTATTATCCACTCCTGTTCTTCTGGCTAAATAAACTGTTTCAATATGGACATAGAATCCCAGGGGAGATATGATTGAAGTGTATAACTGGAAGTCAGGGCTAAACAAAGGTGACATAACAAAGGTAATTCAAACTATCCAACCAGGAGCGAACTCGTAGCAATGGTTTTAAATTAGACAAATTTAGATTTAGCCGCGAGATAGGTAAACACTGGTTTGGAAATAGAGTTAATGGGTGACTGGGAGATTTACTGTAAGGGTAAGGGCAACAGGAAATGATATCTAAGGGTAAAAGGGAGAGAATCAAAGGGTGTAATAAGGGGTGGTGCAGGATACAGCTGTACCCGGAAATGAGAGCAGCTGGTTGACAGTCGAGAGGCTGGTCGTCCCAC
Organism: Homarus americanus; assembly: GCF_018991925.1. Taxonomy (NCBI): domain Eukaryota; kingdom Metazoa; phylum Arthropoda; class Malacostraca; order Decapoda; family Nephropidae; genus Homarus; species Homarus americanus. Next base: position 4,063 of record NW_024740825.1, on the reverse strand, counting down.
ATGTGCACACCTGAACGTAAACTTTATTTAGTTTAACAAATTTATTAACAAAGTCTGGAGTACAGTTTGTGAGTAATACAGTCAGGTCTTGACACTGGGGGTGGCCGGTGTCTTTGGATGCATACACACACACACACACACACACACACATATCCGTACACGAACACGCTATGTGCACCTTTACGGACCTAGACACGTGAGTTCACCCATTAAGACTGACAGAGGTAGATGATGTAACACACACACACACACACACACAACAGAGAGACAGAGAGAGAGAGAGAGAGAGAGAGAGAGAGAGAGAGAGAGAGAGAGAGAGAGAGAGTATAAGTGGATGTGGGTCTCATCTCACTAAATCCTTGTCTCGTAGTGTGTGGGAGGAGGAGGAGGAGGAGAGGGGAAGAGGTAGGGGGAGGAGGAGGGAGGGAGAGGGGGTATCCTAGTGTAATGACCTTGTAACTCACACACACACACACACACACACACACACACACACACACACACTCTTAGCAGGAGGAAGAAGGAAGAGGGGGATGAAGGAAGAAAAGGAAGAGGGGAGGTGAAGGAGGAAAGGAAGGAAGGAAAAGGAAGAAGGAAAGAAGGAAGAGGAAGAGGGTAAAAGGAGGAAGAAAGTGAAGGTGAAAAAAGGAGGGAGGAGGAGGAGGAAGGAAGATGAAAAGAGGGAGAAGAGGGAAAGAAGAAGTAGAAGAAGTTACATCATAGAGAGAGAGAGAGAGCACGGAAGTTTCAGCATCTCAGTTACTGCTTCACTGTACAACCACACTTTCGCACACGGGAAGACTCACTCCAGGCGACAGGTCATGGGTGCGAAGCCATGGGTGTGACAGGTCATGGATGCAACTGATCATGGTGTGACAGGTCATGGCAGGTCATGGGTGACAAGTCAGTGGGCGCGACAAGCCATGGGTGACAGGTCATGGTGCAACTGATCATGGGTGTGACAGGTCATGGGTGTAGCAGGTCATGGGTGCGACAAGTCATGGGTAACAGGTCATGGGCGCGATCAAGCAGGACAGGTCATGGGTGAGGTCATGGGTGACAGGCTGGGTGACAGGTCAATGGGTGTGACAGGTCAAGGGTGTGACAGGTCATGGGGGTGCGACAGGTCATGGGTGACAGGTCATGGGTGACAGGTATGGGTACAGGTCATGGGTGACAAGCCATGGGTGTGCAATGCAGGCTATGGGTGGACAGGTCATGGGTGTGACAGGCTATGGGTGTGACAGGTCATGGGTGCGACAGGTCAGGGTGCGACAGGTCATGGCTGCGAACAGGTCATGGGTGCGACAGGTCATGGGTGCGACAGGTCATGGGTGTGACAGGTCATGGGCGACAGGTCATGGGTGTGACAGGTAAGGGTGACAGACAGGGTGCGTGACAGGTCAGGGTGCGACAGGCTGGGTGTGACAGGTCAGGACAGGTCACGGGTGTGACAGGCCATGGGTGCGACAGGTCAAGGGTGACAGGTCATGGGTGCGAACAGGTCATGGGTGCGACAGGTCATGGTGAACAGGTCATGGGTGAACAGGTCATGGATGCGACAGGTCATGGTGTGACAAGTCAGGGGGGTGCGAACAGGTCATCGGTGTGACAGGTCATGGGTGGGACAGTTCATGGATGCGACAGGTCATGGGTGCGACAGGTCATGGGTGACAGGTCAAGGGTGCGACAGGTCATGGGTGCAACAAGTCATAGGTGACAGGTCATGGGTGCGACAGGTCATGGGTGCAACAGGTCATGTATGACAGTAACAAGGTGCGACAGGTCATGGGGTGACAGGTCATGGGTGACAGGTCATGGGTGACAGGTCAAGGGTGCGACACTGTTAACATCGTTTTGTTTTATTTCTGAACCATCTCTCTCTCTCTCCTTGTATACATACAGAGGTATACATTCTTCTTTTCTCCCTCGTCTTCTCTCCTTTCATCTCTCAACTTCCCTCCCTCTCCCCCCCACCTCCCTCCCTCCCCCTCTCCTCTCACCTTTCCCTCCCTCCAACCCTCTTCCTCACCTTCCCTCCCCCAACACCTCCCCTCCCTTCTCACCTTTCCTCCTTCCCTCCAACCCTTCTCCTCTCACCTTCCCTCCCACAACCCTCTTCTCCCCCTCACCTTCCCTCCCTCCAACCCCTCTCCCCTCACCCCCACCTTCCAACCCTTCCCCCTCACCTTCCCTCCCCTCCAACCTCTTCCCTCACCTTCTCCCCTCCAACATTCCCTCCCCTCCCACCCCCTCCAACCCTTCCCACCCTTCCCTCCCCCCCAACCTCTCCCCTCACTCTCCCTCTCCAAATTCTCACACCTTCCCCCCCACAACTTCCTCTTCACCTTCACTCCACAACCCTCCCTTCCACCTTCCCCTTCCTCCAACCCTCTCCTCACCTTTCCCCCCCTTACAACCCTTTCCCCCTCACTTCTCCCCCCCCCAACCCTTCCCTTCACCTTCTCCCCCCAACCCTTCCCCTTTCCACCTTCCCCTCCACAACCCTCTCCCACCTTCCCTCCCTACAACCCTTCTCCCCCTCACCTTCCTCCCTTAAACCCCTCTCTCCCCTCACCTTCCTCCCCATAACCCTCTCTCCCCCCACCTTCCTCTCCTTACAACCCTTCCTCACCTTCTCTTCCCCTCCCCCCCCCACCTTTCCCTCCCTAACCCCCTCCTCTCACCTTCCCCTCCCCCCAACCCCTTCTCCCCCCACCTTCCCTCCCTCTCCAACCCCTCTCCCCTCACCTTCCCCCTCCCTCCTTCCCCTCCCCCACACCTTCCCTCCCTCCCACCCTCCCTTTCTCCCCCTCACCTTCCTCTCCCTCTCCCCCCACCTTCCTTTCTCCCCCCCACACCTTCCCTCCCCTCCAACCCTCTCCCCCCCACACCTCCCCTCTCCCCCCACACCCTCCTTCCCTCTCCCCCTCACCTTCCTTCCCTTTCTCCCTCACACCTTCCTTCCCTCTCCCCCCCTCACCTTCCTTCCCTTCTCTCTCCCCCTCACCTTCCCTTCCCCTTCCCCCCTCACCTTCCTTCCCCTTTCTCCCTCACCTTCCCTTCCCTCCCCCCTCACCTTCCTTCCCCTCTCCCCCCCACCTTCCCTTCCCCCTCCCCCACCTTCTCCTCCTTCCCTTCCCCTTTCTCCCCCCCTCACCTTCCTTCCCTCCCCCTCCTTCCTTCCCTCTCACCTTCCTTCCCCTTCTCCCCCTCACCTTCCTTCCCCTTCTCCCCCCACCTTCCTTCCCTTCTCCCCCCTCACCTTCCTCCTCCCTTCTCCCTCACCTTCCTTCCCCCTTCTCCTCCCTCACCTTCCTTCCCTTTCCCCCCTCACCTTCCTTCCCTTTCTCCCCCACCTTCCTTCCCTTCTCCCCCTCCTTCCCTTCCCTTCTCCCCCTCACCTCCTTCCCCCCTTCTCCCCCTCCCTTCCTTCCCCCTCTCCCCCACCTTCCTTCCCCCTCCCCCTCCTTCCCTTCCCTTCCCTCCCTCCTTCCCTTCCCCTTCTCCCCCCCTCCTCCTTCCCCCTTCTCCCCCCCACCTTCCTTCCTTCTCCCCCACCTCTCCCTTCCCCTTCCTCCCCCCTTCCTCTCCTTCCCTCCCCCCACCTTCCCTTCCCCCTCTCCCCCCACCTTCCTTCCCTCTCCCCTCTCCTTCCTTCCCTCCCCCTCTCCTTCCCTTCCCTTCTCCCCCTCACCTTCCTTCCCCCTTCTCCCCCAACCTCCTTCCCCCCTTCTCCCCCCCCCCACCTCCTTCCTTCCCCTTCTCCCCCCTCACCCTTCCTTCCCTCTCCCCCCTCTCCCTTCCCCTTCTCCCCCCTCACCTTCCCTTCCCTTCTCCCCCCCTCCTTCCTTCCCTCCCCCCCACCTTCCTTCCCTTCTCCTCCCCCCTCCTTCCTTCCCTTCTCACCTTCCTTCCTTCCCTCACCTTCCTTCCCTTCTCCTTCCTTCCCTCCCCCCCACCTTCCTTCCCTTCTCCCCCACCATCCTTCCTCCCCCCCCTCCTTCTTCCTTTCTCCCCTCACCTTTCCAGCATCACGTAACTGAACTAGTTGGCTACTGAT
>NW_024740824.1:0-9943 GCF_018991925.1 Homarus americanus | reverse complement strand
CAATACGTTCAATTAATCTAATACATATTTATACGCGTTAACGGTTGGCGAAGTAAAGTGTAAATAAGTTGTGTAAGATCTTAATTAAAGTAAAGTTGAGTGAAAATATTGTTCTTCCACTTTGTGTTTGATATTAACACAACAAACAATCACACTAATAGCTACTACACCTTCTCTAACTCATTAACTCACGATGCTGAGTTTTCTGTTATTGTCAAACTAAAGGAATTAATATAGTTACAGTTTGTGATTCATAACTGAAATAGTTAATCAATAAAATTTAATATATTTTCCATTTTTTTTTTACTTCAGTTTAATTTAAGCGAGAGGAGTTTTTGTAGATCAACTAAATGAAAATACTGAAATTGTTGGGTCAGTGGGCAGGCAGGCAGGCAGGTACAGGTAGGTAGGTAGAGAGGTTCCCCCAGTAGTGTGTGGGAGATACGAGGCAGGTGGGCGAGGTGGGGGAACTTACTCTGTTGATCACGATAATAATAATAATGATAATAATAATAATAATAATAATAATAATAATAATAATAATAATAATAATAATAATAATAATAATAATAATAATAATAATAAAAAGAGAGTATGATTTTTTTTAATAAACTTAAATTTTTGGGAAGAATGTACAGAAAACTTTAACTTAAAATTTTATGGGGTGAAAGAAAATACACTTTTATACATTAACTGGGGAGAAAATATCCATGGATGGTAATCAGGTGATAAAGCATGATAAATATATGGTGTGGTAAAGGCTGAGAGAAAGATAAGAGATAGAGAAGAGGAGGTAAGAGTGAAGCCACGAATAAGACAAATATGAGCAACAGAATGTGTGATGATTTGGTATTTACTCTCTCTCTCTCTCTCTCTCTCTCTCCTCACTTCAATCTCTGGCTGGCTGGGAACACTCACAGTAAAAAGAATTTCCACTACCAAGAGCGGGAGACAAACACTCACTTTGAGATTATTTAATAATTCAATTCCTCCTTCTTTCTCTGTCTTTCAGTTCTTCCTTTATCCTGTGTGTGTGTGTGTGTGTGTGTGTGTGTGCTTTTCTCAGCTGTCACCAAGGTTGTACACGGGAGTGAAAGCGGTATAACAACACTTTTCACTATTGTTAAGTAGCCCCCCCCCCAAAAAAAAAAAATCGTATTATTTACACATGACTATGGACCAGGACGGAATCTACCGACCAGTACAGTACTTCAGGCAGGATGGGTGAGCATGTTCCCCTACACAACAAAGACGACCTTAGTTATACCTTCCCTCTACTGTACAACACAATAGGTTCCTGGTGGAGCCGTCAACAGCGTGTGGGAGGGATTGATCTATTTCCTTGTTCTGAATTTAGAAGATATCTGGACGGAAGGGGAAGAGGCAGGGACAGGCAGGAGATGGAAAAAAGGGGATAGAGAAGATGAGAGAGAAATTGAACGAGGTGAAACAAGGAGTGAAAGGAAGGTGAGGCGAGAGAGATGAAGGCCAACTATAGAAAACAATCGAGAGAAGATAATTGGGATATATAGTGAAAGAGGGAAGGAGATAGAAGAATAAATATAAAAGATAAATACAAAGATGATGAAAAACATGGTGAAATGGTGATGAATTCTTACGTCACTAGAAATTGTGAAAACTCGTATTCATGTGAGTGAGGGAGGGAAGGAGGACGAGGGAGAGAGGGAGGATGGAGGCTGTATGTGAGGATGGCGACTGCATGGGAGGATGGTAGAGAGAGAAAGGGTGAAGGAAAGAGGGAGGGTGAGGGCGAGAGGGACGGTGAGGGAGAGAGGGAGGATGGAGACTGTATGAGAGGATGGTAAAGAGAGGGAAGGTGAAGGAAAGAGGGAGGGTGAGGGCGAGAGCGAGGGTGAGGGAGAGAGGGAGGATGGTAGAGAGAGGGAGGATAAGAGAGAGAGGGAGGATGGGGGCTGTATAGGAGGGTGGGGTAAACAGGGGGAGTAATGGAGAGAGGGAGGGTGGAGCACTGTTTACACTAGATAATGGGTGTGGTCGGGGCAGCAGCTCACCTGTGTAATAAAGCGGTCATAATACTTTAATAGCCACGCAAGCAGTATTGACATAAGGATCATATTCAACCCCCCGAGAGCATCCACCAAGCAGTAATTTAAGACTAAACTGGTTATAATTCACCGCATGCTGAGGAAAATGATGAGAAAATATAAGAGGTAGAATGACAGACGCCCCTCCTGAGTTTACCCGTTGACCAAAATTGGCCACCTAAGGATAAATTACCTCCAATATCTTTATAACGGCAAAAACACCTGAAACTATCGAGGCTTCCAGGTTAAATGAATCCCCCAGAGTGTCAGTACTGTAGGCCGCTGAGCGAAGGTTGTTTACCTGCATGACTCTCGACCTGCCGCCAGGAGCTGAGGCCAAATCCACTTTTCTTCATAACTAAATCTTGGTACTTCTGAATCTCAAAATATATAAATTAGTAAATAACTTCAAATGTGAGGGATGATAAGGGCTGATAATATGTAAATGTAATCAGGAAGAATATTTTTTCTTGTTTGTTGTTGTGTTGTGTTCTGAGGCTACGGGTCTCCCCTCCCCCCCCAAAAAAAAACCGGAGGTGGTACCTTTACACACATACATTCATACATACATACACAAAATACAGTTCACACACAAGTACACAAACACACGTACACAAACACACACAGGTTACCAGGATGTTCTTAAGGCCTTAAACTTATAAACACTCAACCAATGCCGTGAAGGTCTGAAGTGTGGTAAGACAGCTCTAGCTGAGCCAGTCACAGATCAACACGGCACCTCACAAAACTCATCACCATCCTTGAGGTGCCCCCCCAGCACGACCCCCTCCTACCCAGCACGACCCCCTCCTCCCCAGCACGACCACCATACAATAACATTGACAATCATACGAAACCAAAATCTTAAAAAAATAGAAGGACATTTTAGAGTAAATACGGGCGTGTGAGTGAGTGAGGCAGAGGTCTGGTAAGTTATTCTGATTCACACAAGTTTGGGGGAAGTACAACCTTTTTCAACCTTTTGACACTGTGGCATTACAGTATAATGGGAATGACGTATCTCCAAAACGCCTCTTTTGAGTAAATCACATTTTAAGTTTTAAGTTTATGTACCATGGAAACTACTGCAGGGATTTCAATGAAACTTTTCACAAAAGTTGGACCGTATAAGGGATGATGCCTGTGGAAAGTTGAGCCCCATATGCCACATCCCCCCACCCCCCCTAAAAGTAAAAAATAAATCAATATCACAAAATTGGGTATAGTAGTTAAGTGTTCTTCCAATGGAATTCTCGACCTTGCGGCGGCGTAAGCGACACTCAGTCAGGTTGATCATGTAGAACAAAGGCCAGTGGACACGCCTGTGGCCACATCTCCAAATCGTGATTTTGACGCTTACGTTCCCATTCTAGGCGCCTCATATGTATTTGTGAAGGAATTGGTTAATGTTAACTGTATGCTAAATATGTCTTTGGCATAATGCTAAGTTGTGTTGCAAATATAATAATAGTTGAGTATACTAATATTACCAGGACACAACAAAGTCCCTAACACTCGGTGGCTCACAACACCAGCAACACAACACAACAAGTAAAGCCACAAGGCAGGTGTTGCTGTGGTCCTCAACATGTGACAACTTTTGCTATAACATTTTCTCTCCTTCAGCTTCTTCATGTTTCCCCGCCCTCACAATTCTCTCTTTAGTAAACGCATTGCTTCTTGTGCTGTGCCGTTTTCTGCCACAAGTGTTGCAAACTTTTCCGCATGAGTTCTTATTATCATTATTATTGTGTGTGTGTGTGTGTGTGTGTGTGTGTGTGTGTGTGTACACTCTCCAACATAAGCCACTTACCTCCAGTACACACTAACTGGGCGGAAAAACAATACAATAAAACATTCAGCTCCGACACCAGTGTTTGTCGTGCAAGATTAACAACCACACACAGGAGGTAAGTTTCTTGGAGAGAAGTAAAAAAAAATCTTGATTAATAGAGAAATGGGTGACTTGTGTTCCGGGGTGCCTGCGTCATGTTATAATTATTGTTATTAATGTACAGCACAAGAGAGGCTATATGCAGACTGTATATATATATATATATATATATATATATATATATATATATATATATATATATATATATATATATATATATATATATATATATATATATATATATATATATATATATATATATATATATGTAACCGGTCGGAATTTACTGGACTATAATTTCTCACTTGACTTGGGGTTTATTAAAATTAATAGATGGTAATGGCAGTGGAAGCGCCCCTTTGAGAAAACTCCCGAACCAGCACAAGAACACTTAAATCTACTAAACAAAATGAATTGTCCGTGACCCGTGGAAGGATAGCGTCTGTGACTGGGATGAATGAGACACACTGTAAAATTTAGACACTTATATTCCCTCCAACACTACAAACACAATCAAATAATGGTACACCAATATGCGCACCTCTTAACTTGAACTTAAAACACTACTCTGGGGAATAAAAGTTATACATGATATAGAAATTATTAGAAACTCAGGCAACAATAAATTTGCAGTAGTAAGAAATGTTGCTTGCACACATGAAACAGGCCTTAAGGGCTTTCAACAAAATAATATCAGTCACTGAGGAAATGGTAATAAAAAATAAGAATTTAAATACTCTACAATGAATAGGCCTTAAGGGCTTTCAACAAAATAATATCAGTCACTGAGGAAATGGTAATAAAAAATAAGAAATTAAATACTCTACAATGAATAGGCCTTAAGGGCTTTCAACAAAATAATATCAGTCACTGAGGAAATGGTAATAAAAATAAGAAATTAAATACTCTACAATGAATAGGCCTTAAGGGCACTCAACAAAAATATCACCCCAACAGATGCACACTTCCTAACCTAACTTAACCACTACTCTGGGGAACAAGGTTATACCTGAGATCAGAATTATGAAGAACAATTAGATGCATTAAAAGAATCAAATCACAGTATCACTCTGGTTCCACTTAATGGCACAAACATTCAAAAACAATACTATCAAAATTATTTAGGAACTATTAAACTACACACGTCAAGATAATATCAGTCTGAGGAATGGTGTTAACTACACCCGTAATAAGGGAGGGAAAATGTTCCTCTAGGTATCTCCTAGAGACCTAGACTCACGGTCACAGTGTGTGACCATTAGTTTACTCAGATAGCCTCAGTGTACTCCCAGTGCGTCCATAAAGCGGAAGGGAGTGAGCCAATCAGACCTTGTACAGTTGAGAGAACTTTAGCTTCCCGTTAGCAAGAGGGTTTCACTAAGCTGCTCGGGACATGTGGTGTTGTGCACCCGAGTGGTAAGAACTGATCACCCACTGCTGATGCTGGTCCCGTGTCGTGTTAGTTGTCGGGAGCACTCGTTCACTCAAGAGATCCTTTGCTACCCCGCTAAACAGTGACAGGCCTACACTGATCGGTCCAATGGCGACAATCGCCACCCTCAATCATCAACGGCAGTCTCAAACGGCAGTCAATCTCTCGCAGTCAACTCCGGTCAACTCCAATCAAGTGGGTTCTGACGGAAACCCTGAAATGAACTCACTGTTAGCTCTAGTTTACTTTACCACTGCCCTATCTAACCCTGTCTGAGATCGAATGAGACTTACTTGTTATACTGCAATAGCGCAGCACAGGTGACTAGGCCACGTGACTATTTCTGTGACGGACGCGCAGGGACGTCTTGTTTTGTCTGAATGCTCCCCGTGACTGAGGGCCAGCCAGCGTCGCGTCCTCTCAAGGCGTTAGCTTATGCCTACGTGACATATTTTCCGCCTAACTAATAACTCCTTGGGACACCCGTAACATTATTCAGACTGATAACCGATCTATAATAATTTCAAATTCAATAATAGTCCCTTACTTCATGAATCGCATCATTATTAATTCGGTAAATTACATTTAATATCATATAGGCCTAGTTCCGCAATCTCTCGCTATGAGCAGGCAGCGCTCTCTCCCCTCAGATGACCTTGAACGCTCAGTATCGCTAATGGCGGGGCATTTGAAATTACTCTGAAATTTCTGAATATTACAATCGACCCCCCTAAAAAAAGACAGCACTGTCCTCATGTGCTGAGAAAAACATGCATACGACCCCCCTAAAAAATTGTTCTAAGAAACTGCATCTCACCCCTTCAGCGTGCTAAATGAAGCATTCCCATTTTCTCTTCTCCCCTTCTCTCTCTCGCTAACATATATATATGTATATATATATATATATATATATATATATATATATATATATATATATATATATATATATATATATATATATATATATATATATATATATATATATATATATATATATATATATTATATACAAATATACAAATATATATATATTGGCTCAAACCTTAAATACCCTAGATCTTTCATAGACAAATGCTTAAACATTACTAAGAAAACTTTTTATAGAACTGATCCCAAGCCCACCCATGACCAAAAGAATATCTTAATATTACCATTTCACAAAAATTTCTCACACATTCCTTTACAACTAAAAACCTGGAACGTCAATGTGGCATTTAAAAACTCGTGCACTGTTAAACAAATGTTAATCAAGAACTCCCCAACAACACAATTGGTTGCATTTATAAAGTTCCTTGCAAGGAATGTAATATGTTTTACTTAGGCCAGACAGGTAAAGATCTTGCAACTAGAATTAAACAACACAAATACAGTGTTAGGACAGGCCAGGAATCCAATGCTCTGTTTGTTCATTTGAGGGATAACAAGCATTGCATTGACTGGGATAATGCCTCCTCAATATTACCATGTAAGTCAATTGACAGTAGGAACATCATAGAATCTAGTCTTATTAAACATACCGAAGCATTCAACATGAATTTGAGTAACGGCATGTACAAGCTGGACAATTTTGTAATTAAGAAGATTTGTGATCAGGTGAGAAGGCCGGGTCACTTGACCATCTGACCTGACCACCAACCGTTGTGTGCTATTTAAAGATTAGTAGGGTCATTACCTAATACCTGACCATTGTGGACCTGGTCTCACCCTTCTCTGTATATATACACCTTGATTTGTATTTCTTTCTCTAGTCTGTACACACCCCTGAAGATGTGAATTACACAAAGCGCTTGGGAACTTCGTGTTTTCTTCTTTCCTTGTGGTTTTCAGCATATACCTAGATCACACGAACCTACAGTGATTTACTTGCATATATATATATATATATATATATATATATATATATATATATATATATATATATATATATATATATATATATATATATATATATATATATATATATATATATATATATATATATATATAATTGTGGGGGACTTACATGAGGTATATATATATATATATATATATATATATATATATATATATATATATGTTAGTTAAAAATTCCCCACCTTAATCAAGGTTGGACAGAACCCAGAGAGGGTCCTGTATAAGTGAAACTGCTATGAACAACAGAACATATGGGATTAATTCCAATAGAAACCGGCCCGACCCCCAAACTCCACTTTTTGAAGACACATAACTATGTTGTAGTAAAAATAACATCTTAATTTTATGATGGTACATGCACACAATTAATACTTAAGAGAAATAGAGAAATACAGTCGCTAAGTTAATGTCCATTCAAATAATGGACTCAACTCCCTCCCCCTCTCACACTACACTGCTGGCTCTTCCCTCTCCGAGAAATTTTTGGGGGAAAACCACTAAATTTTAATAAATAATACCTCAAACTAAAGTTAGGATAATACAATTGACATTGCTGGATTCCTTGTAAGACTAGGAATATTTTGAATATAAATGTCATATATTTTGCACAAAAGATAACATAGTTACTCAGAAAATTTTTTTATCTAAAATTTGTATGTCTAATGCAAAATATATGATGTTTATATTCAAAATGATCACCAAATTATAAGAATTCCAGCAATGTAAATTATATTCCGGCCGGGTAATTTGTATGAATTTTATGAGCTAAACAAATATCTTCAGTTAATAAAAAAAAAAATAATCTTCACGACACTATCTGTCAATCAAAGTACCCCACCTTGCCTCCCCCCTCTACCAACCGCGTGGTCAGTCCCAACCCTCCCCCCCCCACCCCCCACCAATCCTCCCTTCAAGAGACGTGGGGTGAAAAAAATAAATTTTAACATTTTGTATTAAATAATACCTCAGATTAAAGTTAGGATAATATAATTGACATTGCTGGATTCCTTGTAAGACCAGGAATATTTTGAATATAAATGTCATATATTTTGCACAAAAGATAACATACTTACTCAGATTAAACATTTTATCTAAAATTTGTATGTATAATGCAAATTTATGATGTTTATATTCAAAATGATCATCAAATTATAAGAATTCCAGCAATGTAAATTATATTCTGACCGGGTAATTTGTATGAATTTTATGAGCTAAAACAAATATCTTCAGTTAATAAAAAAAAAAATATTCTTCACAGGGTAACAGATGGTCGGTCGGTCCCTCCCTACCCCCCACCCCCCACCAACCGTCCCAAGGAGATGTGTGGGAAAACCAGAATACTTAACTTTTTTGTAATAAATAATACCTCAAACTAAAGTTAGGATAATATAATTGACATTGCTGGATTCCTTGTAAGACCAGGAATATTTTGAATATAAATGTCATATATTTTGCACAAAAGATAACATAGTTACTCAGAGAAGAAATTTTATCTAAAATTTGTATGTCTAATGCAAAATATATGATGTTTATATTCAAAATGATCACCAAATTATAAGAATTCCAGCAATGTAAATTATATTCTGGCCGGGTAATTTGTATGAATTTTATGAGCTAAAACAGGCAGTCAGGCAGGGTGGCGGGTGGGGCAAATCTAAAAATAGCGTCTCGAGCCGGACACTCACCGTGTATATGTGGAAAAAATCCGTGTTAAGTGAAAGTCTGGCGCAGGCAATCAAGGTATAAGAGAAACGCTATGAAAAACTGCTTAGCGGGTAATATTGTATATATATATATATATATATATATATATATATATATATATATATATATATATATATATATATATATATATATATATATATATGTTGCTATATATATATTATATATTATATATATATATATATATATATATATATATAAAATATATATATATATATATATATATATATATATATATATATATATATATATATATATATATATATATATATATATAGTATATCTTTTATGCACTCAGACATTATATTATTTATCTTGACATTAAAGTATCCAAATCTTTCCTTATGTATGGCAAAAATTCTCATTATGCATTTAATTTAATAAAAAATCTTACTGACAATTGGACTAGTGTACTGTACTCTAATATGAGGACTTATAAATCTTACCATTGTGACATTCTTGACAGGTATAGACGCTATAAGGTCAAGTCCATCTTTTATCTCCTTCACCAAAGGGGTCAATGGAACAGAAATATCTATGCGTGTAACTAATTCTCCATGATGATGCTGAACCAAACTTGTGTATGCACGCCACACCACTACACAGCAACGAATTTCAGATAACTGGGACAAGGAGGTTGCTGTCACACAAAGCTGCTCACACACTGAAAAATAAAGACATTTATTAGTATAAAAACTGTACAATGTGGAAGTCTTCTTTTGTATATGTGCTTGTGTGGCCGTTCCATACTCCAGTTCAAAACATTTATTCAGAACCAACCACAATGTGACAGTGGTATCTACAAAATAGCAGTTTGCCTTAACAATCCAAACCCATGTCTAAAACTGACTATTGGTAATCACTTTCGGTAGGTACAGGTTTAAACATATGGTATAAGAATGACTTAGTGAGAATTGAATTGTTTTTCTTGGGGGG
>NW_024740823.1:0-50531 GCF_018991925.1 Homarus americanus | reverse complement strand
GCAGCTCCTGTCGACAGTTACTACCACTCTCTATCATCCATGAATCTATCTAGCCTCCTTTTGAAACTTTCCAGAGTTCCCGCACTTACTACAAAGCTGCTAAGCTTGTTCCACTCGTCCACCACCCTATTTGTGAACCAGTTTCTTCCTATCTCCCTCCTAAACCTAAACTTACCCAACTTGAATCCGTTGCTCCGAGTCCTATCCTGCTCGGATATTATAAGAACTTTATCTGTATCTCCTTTATTGATTCCTTTCACCCACTTAAATACGTCTATCATATCTCCCCGCACTCTTCGTCTTTCTAGGGAATGCAAGTTAAGTTTCTTTAACCTATCTTGATATGGAAGGTTTCTAAGTCCCGGAATCATTTTTGTCATTCTTCGCTGCACCGACTAGTGAAATGATATCCATTCTATAATAAGGGCACCAGAACTGAACCGCATAATCGAGGTGCGGCCTGACTAGCGCAAGATATAGTTGCAATAAGACCTCTGCACTCTTGTTACTTACACTTCTAGATATAAAACCCAATACTCTGTTTGCCTTATTTCGAACATTAACGCACTGTTTTCTAGGCCGAAGGTCCGGGCTTACAAGTACCCCTAGGTCTCTTTCACAAGTCGACTTCTCTAGGTTGATGTTGTTAAGTCTGTATACATTATCAGTATTTGTTCTTCCAATATTAAGTACACTGCACTTGCTGGTGTTGAATTTCATTTGCCATTTTTCAGACCACCCCTGCAGTTTATTTAGATCCTCCTGTAATGCATTTGCATCCTGCCCTGAATTAATCTGCCGCCCTATTTTGGTGTCATCTGCAAACTTGCTTATGTCACTGCTGATTCCAGTATCTAGATCGTTTATGTAGATTATGAACAAGAGTGGGCCTAGTACTGACCCCTGGGGAACCCCACTGGTTACACGGCCCCATTCAGATTTAACACCATTTACGCTGACCCTCTGCGTTCTATCGGTGAGCCATGATTTTATCCAATTTAAAACTTTCCCCTCGATACCATGAGCCTTAATTTTTCTCAGAAGCCTCTGATGCGGTACTCTGTCAAATGCTTTGCTAAAGTTTAAGTAAATAATATTGTAATTTTCGTCATTATCTACTACTTCGAAGACTTTCCTAAAATCGTCAGCAGATTTGTTAGACAAGATTGTCCCTTCGTAAACCCATGTTGAGAGTCGTAGATTAATTTGCTTTTCTCTAGATGCGATCGGATGCTATCTGCTATAATTGATTCAAGAAATTTCCCCACTACTGACGTCAAACTGATCGGCCGGTAATTTGACGCTGATGCTCTGTCTCCCTTTTTGAATATTGGTTCTACATTTGCCTGTTTCCACAAGTCTGGCACAACTCCGGTGTCTAATGATTTTGTAAATAAGTTTACGAGGGGTCTGCTAATCTGTTCCCTACACTCTTTCAAGATTCGAGGGAAAATTTCATCCGGCCCTGGGGATTTTGTTTTCTTTAGTGTTTTTATCTTCTTAAGAACATCCTCTTTTCTGATAGTGATATTCTTTAACTTCTCTTCTTCCTTTCCCTTAAATATTAGTTCCACCTCTGGAATTTCATCGCGAATTTCTTCTGTGAAAACTGATAAGAAGTAGCTGTTCAATGCTTTGCTTATTTCATCACTTCCATTTATCACTTCTCCCCTCCCTGACTTTAAAGGCCCAACTTTGTCCTTGACCTTTGTTCTATATACCTGGAAAAATCCCTTGGGATTCGCCTTGGATTCTCTTGCTATTTTGATTTCATAGTCTCTCTTTGCTTTCCTTACATTTTTCTTAACATTCCTAGATAGTTCATTATACCTATTTCTGAGCTGCTCCTCCCCTCCCTTTAATTTCTTATATATTCCTTTCTTTATTCCTACATCATGTTTAAGTTTTCTGGTCATCCACCTTGGCTCATTCTTATTTGACGTAATTTTTCTGTATGGTATATTTTGTTCTTGTGCTTTATGTAGTATACTAGTGAATATATTATAGTCATGATCAATTGTTGTGTCATCTATGACCTCACCCTGTGTCATCTATGACCTCAGTGGGAACATTATAGAATCCAGTCTCATTAAATATACCGAATCCGTCAACATGAATTTGAGTAATGGTATGTACAAACTGGATAATTTTGTGATTAAGAGGATATGTAACCAGGTGAGAAGATTGAGTCTCTTACCCTATGACCTGACTACGGACAGCTGCTGTGCTTAGAGATGGCATGGTAAATTTTTTGATTAAGAAGATTAGTAAGGGTCACTGCCTTATGACCGGAACATTGTGGACACCTGCTGTCCCCTAGGGACTTGATCTCACTCTCCTCTATTGTATATATATTAGCTTTGTCAAGCATTACTCCTTAGTCTGTACTCTCCCCTGAAGATGTGAATTACATGAAAGTGCTTGGGAACTTCGTGTTTTCTTTTTCCTTGTGGTTATCAGCATATACCTGGATCACGCGCACGTATAGTGATTTACTTGCATATATATATGTAATATTCAGAAAATTGAGTGTAATTTCAAACGCCGCGCCATTAGAGAGACTGAGTTCAAGGTCGTCCGAGGGAAGGCCGCGCTCTTGCACGTAGCGAGAGTTTGTGGAACTAGGCCTATGTGATACTAAATGTAATTTACCGAATTAATATGGAGGCGAATTATGAAACTAAATGTCAGTTATTAAATTAAAAGTAATGATAGATCGTTTATCAGTCTGAATAATGTTATGGATGTCCCAAGAAAGTTATTAGTTAGGCGGAAAATATGTCACGTAGGCCTAAGCTAACGCCTTGAGAGGACATGAGGCTGGCTAGTCCTCAGTCTTGCGAAAGCATTCGGACCAACAAGACGTCCCTGTGTGTCCGTCCACAGAAATAGTCACGTGGCCTAGTCACCTGTGTTGCGCTATTGCAGTATAACAAGTAAGTCTCATTCGATCTCAGAGAGGGGTTAGATAGGGC
Source organism: Homarus americanus (assembly GCF_018991925.1). Taxonomy (NCBI): domain Eukaryota; kingdom Metazoa; phylum Arthropoda; class Malacostraca; order Decapoda; family Nephropidae; genus Homarus; species Homarus americanus. The sequence goes on along the minus strand of NW_024740823.1, from coordinate 47,556 downwards.
AGTGATAGAGTTATCAAGAGCTAACAGAGTTAATTTCAGGGTTTCCGTCAGAACCCACTTGACTGCGAGAATGATGACTGCGAGAGATTGACTGCCGTTTGAAACTGCCGTTGATGATTGATGATTGGCGATTGTTGCCGTTGGACTGATCAGTGTAGGCCTGTCACTGTTTAGCGGGGTATCAAAGGATCTCTTGAGTGAATCTAGCCGTCTGGGTGCCCAGCTAACGACGGGACGATCGTTGGGGTCATCAGCTCTCCTCTACCTCGGCTCACAATACCACATATCTCAAGCAGCCTAGTGAAACCCTTTTGCTAACGGGAAGCTAAAGCTTCTCTCAACTGTACAAGGTCTGATTGGCTCACTCCCTTCCGCTTCATGGATGTACTGGGGGTAAAGTGAAGCCAGCTGAGTGATACAGGGTCGCACACTGGGGCCAAGAGTCAGTGGAGTTTAGAGGTACACTTTCCAAGGTGGAGAAAGGCTGATTTGGGCCTTAAACTACGGGTGCCTGTTGGTTGTGCCTTAAACGACTACGGAGTGCAGGTGGAATCTGTGTGTGTGTTAGGTTAGGAAGCATGGTTCACGGGTATTGGTGGACTCAGTAACTTCTTAATAATAGTGACAATATTTTTGTGTGTAGTTCATACTATTTTTTCAGTTACTAATGTATGCTGTGTGCATTTAATATTTCTTTATAATCTCAATCTCAGGTATAACCTTTGTTCCCCAGAGTAGTGTTTAAGTTAGGTTAGGAGGTGTGTATCTGTTGGGGTAATATAATTTTGTTGAGTGCCCTGAAGGCCTATTCAGGGTGGAGTTAATAAGCTCTGATTTTTATACCATTTTATCAGTGCTGGATATAATTTTGGTGAGTGCCCTTAAGGTCTATTCATTGTAGAGTTATTAATTTCTTATTTTTTTAATACCATTTTCTCAGTGATTGATATTTTGTTGAAAGCCCTTAAGGCCTGGTTTATGTGTTAAGCAACATTTCTTAATACTTCAAACTTATTATCCTCTAATGAGGCATTGCCTGAGTTTCTAATAATTTCAACATCATGTATAACTTTTATTCCCCAGAGTAGTATTTTAAGTTCAGGTTAAGAAGTGCGCATATTGGTGTACCATTATTTGATTGTGTTTGTAGTGTTAGAGAGAATATAAGTGTAAATTTTACAGCGTGTCTCATTCATCCCAGTCACAGACGCAATCCTTCCACGGGTCACGGACAATTCATTTTGTTTAGTAGATTTAAGTGTTCTTGTGTTGGTTTGGGATTTTTCTCAGAGGGGCGCTTCCACTGCAATTACCATCTAATAATCTTTAATAAACCCCAAGTCAAGTCAGAAATTAAAAGTCCAGTAAATTCCGACCGGTTATATATATATATATATATATATATATATATATATATATATATATATATATATATATATATATATATATATATATATATATATATATATATATATATATATATATATATATATATATATTGTCTTTAATAGGTATGGCGTGGTCTAATCAGAAATGATATAGGCGTAACATTAGCTAATAAATATGAGATGACATTAGATGTGTGAGACTCGCCGTTGTCACAATCACAAGTTTGTTTTTATTTCTTTATTATACAGTCTTATCATATAATCAGCCTCTTATGGTGTATGTTTTATCATAAATAAATATAACATACAGTGTGAGAGGTTGGAGTCATAGACCACGTTCTTTGTAGACTTTATTCTAACAGCGTCAGCTGGTGACTGGCAACCGGGCGCTGCCAAAGACAAGCCCCCATCTCAACATGGGAAAACATATCGTACGATGGTACAATCCTACATCTCCCCCCCAAGTTAAAAGGAAATGACAATGCACATTTGAACTAACAAAAGGAAAACAATGCATTCATAAAAACAACAATAATGCAGGAAAAACCAGTCAAACAAAGGAAAAAACAAAAAAAACCCTCTAAACTGATTTTACATCACATACACTACACCACGTAGTCCGTCAACCAGCCCGGAGGCCTACGGCTCTCCTGGGCCTGGCTGCGCTCGACTGGGGAGGGGCCGTGGGTGCGAAGGAGGGCGCGGGTACGGAGGGCACAGCAGAAGGGGGGCCAGGAGGCACAGCATGGTGCACCACCGGAGTAGTAGGCACAGGTGTGGAGCCGTTTCGCAGGTGGCGTCTGTTGCGGATGGACACCCTGCCACTGCCACCCAACCTGACGGCATACTGCCTGTGAGGGCGGGCTTCCACCACTATGCCTGTCCTGTCCCAGAGCTTGGTAGCTGTGTCCTGCACACGCACCTGCGTGCCCACGACTAGGGGAGCCAGCTGGCGGGATACCTCCCTCCGCGACAGGAGCCCATCCTGGGTTTCGGCCAAGCGCACCTCCCTCATACGAAGTGCCCGCCGCCAGTGCTGGTCCACCTTATAGTGCTGTCTGGCCACGGGAACGCCGTCACGGAGCTGGCGGCCGGTGGCAAGTTGGGCGGGCGACTTATTCACCCCCCGCAGAGGCGTGTTCAGGTACTGGAGGAGGGCCTGGGATGTCCTATCGCAGTCCAGGCTACCCCCAGGCCCAGTGTTATCCCTGAGGAGCCTCTTGGCAGCCTTGACCCCAGCCTCTACCCTGCCATTGGACTGGGGGAAGTGGGCCGACGAGAGGCGCACCTCGACCCCCCATGACTTGAGGAAATTTGTCATCTCAAGGCTGGCAAGGTTGGTACCTCCATCTGTGGAGATCTGCTCAGGTACCCCCCACCTCGTGAAGTAGGCCCGCAGACTGGCGATGATTTTTCCAGAGGTGGCCTCGTTGGAGAAGTGGGCGATCTCCAGCCAACCTGTCAGTCGGTCAGCATATGCTAGGTACGTGCGGCCCGGCAGGTGGAACAAATCGGCCACCACTTGTTGAAAGGGATAGTCTGGCGCTGGGGTCAGAACCAACGACTCCGGAGGCTGGGAAGGGGCGTGGGTCTCGCAAGCAGCACACCGGGACCGATGATACTGCAGGTCACCCTCCATGCCAGGCCAATAGACAGACTGCCGGGCCCGCCTGAGCATTGAGTCGAGGCCCTGGTGCCCCACATGCAGGTTAACGGCGACCCGGTGGCGGAGGGAGTCGGGGATGACAAGGCACACGCAGCCCTGGTCAAAGGTGTAGGTGACCAAACCCCTGACCACAGCCAACCTGTCCCTCACCGAGAAGTACGGGCGCAGACAGGCCACCTCCTGTGACTTGTGGGGGTGCCAGTCGCCCGCCAGCACCCTCGACACTAGAATCTGGTACACAGGGTCGTCCGCCGCCGCTTTGCATACTGTGTCTTCGTCCATAGTGATGCACCCATCCTGATCCAGTGCTGCGATTGTGACTGCACACACCGCAGCGCACAGGTCCTCCTCTTGGTCCATGTCCTCCGCATCAGGCGCCGCCCTGAGGGAGGGGAAGCGGGATAGGGCGTCAGCTGCACAGTTCCGCTTCCCTGGCAAGTATTTGACCGTGAATCGGTACTGCAGGGTCTTCTCCTTGAGCCTGAACAGGCGCGGATTCGCCACATCCGGGAAGGCTCTGTCCCCTAGCAAGCCAACTAAGGGGCGGTGGTCCGTCACCAGAATGAGGTTCGGGCAGCCAAGGAGGAACAGCCTGGCCTTGCGCAGGCACCACACCACAGCCAGGGCCTCCCCTTCTACTGCAGCATAACCGGCCTCGGCCGTGCTCAGATGTCGGCTACCACACAGAGCCAACCGCCACCCTCCTCTGCAGCAGAAGGGCGTCTCTGGAGAGGCACAGGCACAGTATTGTTGCAGGACGACGAAGCCGATGCCCTCCCTGCTCCAATCCGTGACAGCTGCCGTAGGCCTGGATTTGTCGTAGTACACCAAGCCGTCCCTGGCCAACTGACAGATGGTGTCCTGGGCCTGGCGAAACTTGAGCCGCAGCTGGTCGTCCCAATACACCTGCTTGCCCACTGGCTTCTTGAGGAGCTCACGGAAGGGCTCCATCACAGGTGCAGTGGCAAGGAAGGGAGCCAACTGATTAACCAGGCCATGCCAGGACCTGATGTCAGTGATTGATGGCTGATCAGGCATGGGGAAGTCCTTGATGGCTGACAGACGTTGGGCAGTGGGCTGGTAGAGGTCCCACCCCAGGAGGAAACCCACAAACTCTGCTTCTCTCCTGCAGAACAAGAAATTTTTTGGTTTCAGTGTGATACCTGTGTGAGCGCAGTGTCATCCACGCACTTGTACTTGCAGGGCACATCCTGAATAGCGTTGTCAAGCCTCTTGGAGTAGGCATCTGACGCTGAACATTGTCCCATGGGCGTCCTGCAGTATCGAAAACGGCCCCACGGCGTGATGAATGTGGTCAGGCGTCTGCTCTCCTCCTCCGACTCCACCTTATGAAATCCCCAGAAGGCGTCGGCGACGGTTTTGAACTAGTGCACTGGCACCCCGGACACCATGTCGAATGGTGCAGGTGTGTGGTGCGTCTCCCTCAGACAGCTTGCATTGAGGCGTTGGAAGTCTACAGTGCGCCTGGGCTGACCGTTTTTCTTGGCCACCACGACCATCCTGGCGCACCACTCCATAGCCTCACCAGCAGGCACTGGCTGGATGACGCCTCTCCTGACGTCCTCCTCCAATTGGGCCTTCACCTTCGCTTCCCAGTGTTTCGAAACGGCAGCAGGTGTGTGACAGGCATAGGGGGTCGTGCTGGGCGTCAGGTGGATACGGTGAGGGGGACCAGTCATGACTGGCAGTGGGGACCTGCTGGTGTTGAATGCGGTGGATGAAAAGTGCGTGAGCAGCCATTCCTCCAACTTGGCCACATTCTACTCCAAAGGAAGCAAGGGCATCTCAACCGGCCTAGCAGGGACTGCTCTCAGATCCAGGATTCGGAGGTAGTTCGTCGGCAGTGTGCTGCCCCCCTCCATCGCCCACGGCAGCCACAGCACGTCTATGGAGCGGGAAGTCGACTGGCACCAAGTTGAGGCACTTGGAGCCTACAATGACAGGTAGAGGGCCTTGGCTGTCTGCACGAAGTAGACCTCCTGGACGGTGGTCCCCTCACCCACACTGAGGCGGTAGGGGACAGACCCCAGACACTTGAGCTGTTTGTTCACCACGTCCCTCAGGCCATTACGGGCCCGAAGTTGCCCCAGACACAAACCGATGTCCTGGAGCAGGGATGGCCCTGCCACACACACCATAGCACCCGTGTCAGCCACAGCCAGCACAGGGGTGGCGGGGGAATTGCCCCCAGCCTGGGTCACGAACACTTGTAACCTGGGGTGACGGGATAACTGGGCTGTTGCCACTGTGACAGCACCTGACACATCCACAGAAGTGCTTAGGGCTGTCTTATTCCTGCAACACCTTTTGAAGTGACCAACCTTAGAGCAATTGCGACATGTGGCCCCACTTGCAGGGCAGTTGATTTTGCCTGCGGCATGTGTCAAGCCGCAGGGCGACTTGGGTGTCCAGGTCGGGCGGCAGCTACCTCAGACTCACCCGTGATGACATCACTAACCGCCGCTGCCTCCGTGGCTGTTCTCGCCACTGCCTGGCCAAACGTACGACACAATACTCCAGCATCTCTCACTGCTGCCTCAAATAACATACATTTGTTTCTTAGCACTTCAACACTATTATAACCCGAGTACCTCTGAAAAATTTCCCTTTTCAACACTGGGTTACTCAGGCCTACCATAAACTTTACGTAATAGCATGTACTCAGAGAGGTCGTTATCATAGGTGGGACATTTAAATTCACACTCCACTTCCTCTGCGAAGCATCATTGAAAGTACCTTTTCATGGGCTCCTCTTCACCTTGTTTGCTGTTGAAAAACTCGTTCCATTTCACAGCTTGTTGTTGTTGAGATTGTCAGACCGTTGTCCGACACGGGCCTTTGCTTGTAGGCGGCCCATTTGGTGGTTCCGGCTGGAGCTCTTGGAGCAGCCTGACCGGATTTGGGATTGGAGGTTGTCCTACCTGCAGATATCAAAGGATACTGCAGGTTTGCAAATGTGAGCAGACCCTCAGTCAGTGAACGCTTACCACCAACCCCCACTCTTGGACGTGGTCAGTTTAGGAGTGGCACGCCTCCCGAACTGGGGTCCGCACTTGCTGGGGGAGGATATTTCCTAAGCTATCTGGGTGGTGGGTATCGTGTGATTACCCGGAGAAGGTGGTAAATGTGGTTTGTTTGGGCCATTCGGGTTAGAGTGGCTGCTGCTGTTGTGTGTTCTTCTTGGAAGTTTCGAATTATGTTTCGGAGACTTTATGTGACTTCGCAGTCGAGGAGATAGTGTTCCAGTGGGTTGGCCGCTGGCTCCTGACAGTAGGTGCATTCCCTGACGACATTTCCGATCGTCTGCCAAGTGCACTTGTCAAAGAGATCTTCAAATGTATCAGTGAACTCTTTCTCTTTCTGCTTTTGAGTTTCTGTCTTTCTTTAAGAGTTCTTTTTCAAACTACTCCACTTGTCAAACATTTTGTGCACTTGATTCACACAATCTGGTTTGTGGTGTGTGGGAATGTTTGCTTTTGTCCAAAATTGAAGAACTTTGTCTGTGACTTCCACAGCTGCCACTCTGATGGTTTTTTTCTGTATGCGATGCAGGTTTAAAAAATACTGTAACACTTGCCTGTTTGAAGGTAACTTAGCCCCTGTAATGTCATCACATAATGTCTTTATCAAATACACATTTTCTCGTATTTTTACTCCTGCATTAGCCATTTTGACCTGGGGAATAAAGAAATTAACTATTAATATGAATTAAGAATGAGAATACTCTGCAGAACTGTTTCTAATTTCCCCAATCATCAACCACGACCAGCAAAAACTCACCACAATCGTGCCAAATGCGACGCACTAGTGGTGGGCGTAATCGGCTACAAAGTAATCGACTACATCGATTACTTAATTTTTGACAGCTTTGAGCAACCTCTTGTTACGAGTTGGGGATTTAGAATATAGTTAAAAGTCTTCCCAGATCCCAACAGGCAACAACAATAAAAAAACAAAGACAATCGGACTATAAAAGGGTAGACAAAGGATGAGAGTTTTTGTTGTGTATAATAAAGTACCATAAATTCCTTAACAAAATATTCAGCTTTCTATAATTTACCCTTAACCATACTTAACCTAAACATTAACAGTATATACATATTTATACAACATACAATAATTTGAAGCAAGGTGGAGGTGGGGGAGGCAATATAAGATTACAAATACTTAAGTGCGGAGCTGAGATGGCTGACGAGCAAGGCTGAGTATTGTAGAAGAAGGTAGGTAGTCACTGTGCCGTAGGTTTCCAGGATAGGTGATCTTGTGGTCACTTCCCAGAGTGAAGTGCTCTCTCCTCGAATTGGAGCTGACAAAGAAGACTTTGAGGAGGTGACGCAACAACCAGGATATGGAGAAGGGAAACCCGGGAGTGGTAACCAAGACGAGTCATACTCGTGTTTCGTCCCTAGATGGCGTTGCTCGTGGTGCTGGGTAGGTAGATCAAGACAATAGATGGCGTGGTTCGTAGTGCTGGGTAGGTAGATCATGACAATTGGTGGCGGGGTTCGTAACAATATATATATATATATATATATATATATATATATATATATATATATATATATATATATATATATATATATATATATATATATATATAGGTGATTCAGGTATGCTGATAACCACAAGGAAAGAAGAAAATGAAGTTCCCAAGCGCTTGTGTAATTCTCATCTTCAGGGGTGAAAGTACAGACTAAAAGAGGAGTACAAACAAGGTGTGATTATCATATATATATATATATATATATATATATATATATATATATATATATATATATATATATATATATATATATATATATATATATATATATATGTGTATAATATGGACACGAAGTAGTACCTTAAGCTGTGTATTCTTATATTACTCTATTAATTATGTATAGTAAAGTATTACCGAACATGTATTAATCCTATGTAATATTTCCATTTATTATGCACCATGTTATGTATGTGAATTACCATATTTATATTTTATGTATTTAGCTTGTGAATGCTGGCATCTGTACATGCCAGCACGCAGTGATACAAAGAGTGGAGATCACCAGTCCTTATGGTGTGGAAGCGAGTTTCTTTGTCCATTTGTATTCATCTCCCGTACGAGAATAAGAACCTATTTTCAAGATAACAAGTGTTTGTGTATACCCTCAGTAGTGTAGAACATTTTGGGGGTACCAAAGACAAACATAGATGGCGCAGTGAGATTTCTCAGTGAGATTCAGAGGACTAAGCCTTCCCGCCGGACTGTGTTAATGGCGTCTCGTCTTCAGCTTCAAGGATTTACAGCCAGACTACAAGCTTCAGGACTTACAGTGTTGTGAAGTGCTATGCTGTGTACAGTGCTGTGCTGTGAAGTGAAGTGTTTTGTGAAGTGCTGTGTTGTGTATTTTAATCAGAATTGTCTGTGCAAACTGCAGTTAGATGACTGAGGGAGCTTGTCCAGCAGTACGTGCACTCTCGTCTCCGGTCATTGGGTAACTGAGGACAACTTCGGTTCAGTGCGCGACTCTGCCCAGCTGCCAGCGCGCGCCAAGCCTCCCGGCAACGAGCCATACACACACACACGCACTCAATGGCCCACCTTATATTAAATTCTTGCGAATTACTTTAGGCTTCTGTAATTCTGTGCATAGATTACGAGGGGTTGACCCGGTCTTTTGCACAGATAGAGTACAGAAGCTGTCGGCATGTCTCACAGGGATCAAAATGATACCCTGGATTTAGCGTGGGTAAACCCGCCCAAAATATTATATTAATTAAATGCGACAAGCGGGGATATCCCACGGCCTTGAAAAAAACTTCCCCAAATGAGACGACATGCGGACATATTATGTATTGAGGTATAGGAGTATTTCCTGAATGCAATATAGCTTATTTTTGTACTATTTTGTTTGATATTATCTGAATATGTAATACATATCTAAATTTGCTGTTTAGTAACCAAATTGATTAAATTTATTTGCCATATACCAGACATTGATTTATACCAATTTCCTGCATTTTTGGGTATAAATGTCATTTTTTTCTCTAAAATTTGCACACATATGTGAATTTTTGTTCCAGATTTGGAAAATATACTAAAAGTTCTCTAGGAAAAACATATAGAAAATGTGATTATATGAAATTCATTTTTGGCAGGATAATTAATTGACACTTTTCAGGAACATTTGCTTGAAATTTGATGCAGCACCCTATGAGGGTTAAGGCGCCGTAAGCCTCTAATGAGGACCACCCGTGCCGCTTAGGAGATCAGAGCAACGTTTAACCAAATGCGGCTTTGAAACACGATGATCCATATATATTTCATTAGCCCAATAAAGCACGCGTACTTCTTCATATATTCAACACCTCACCCCACCAGGATTTGAACCCACGATCTTCTAATTGTGACGGGGGAACGCTACCTCTGGGCCACCAGGACAATAAAAGCAGAACTAGACTCTGCTATATTTCCCACAAAGCCTGTTCAACGAGCTTATGGCGCTGTGAACCACTATAGGGGACCACCCGTGCCGCTTAGGTGATCAGAGCAACGTTTTACCAAATGCGTCTTGGAAACTCGAGGATCCATATATATTTCAATAGCCCAATAAAGCACGCGGACTTCTACATATAATCAAAACCTTACCCCACCAGGATTTGAACCCACGATCTTATAATTATGACCGGGGAACGCTATCTCTGGGCCACCAGGACAATAAAAGCAGTCCTACACTCTGCTATATTTCACACAAATCCTGTTCAACGAGCTTATGGCGCCGTGAACCGCTAATGGGGACCACCCGTGCCCCTTAGGTGATCAGAGCAACGTTTTACCATATCCGGCTTGGAAACACGAGTATCCATATATATTTCATTTACCCAATAAAGCACTCGGACTTCTTCATATAATCAACACCTCACCCCACCAGGATTCGAACCCACGATCTTCTAATTGTGACCGGGGAACGCTACCTTTGGGCCACCAGGACACTAAAAGCAGTCCTCGACTCTGCTATGTTTCACACAAAGCCTGTTCAACGAGCTTTTGGTGCCGTGAACCTCTAATGGGGACCACTCGTGCCGCTTAGGTGATCAGAGCAACATTTTACCAAATGTGGCTTCGAAACACGAGGATCCATATATATTTCATTCGCCCAATAAAGCACGCGGAGTTCTACATATAATCAACACCTCACCCCACCAGGATTTGAACCCACGATCTTAAAATTGTGACCGGGGGACGCTACCTCTGGGCCACCAGGAACAATAGAAGCAGTCCTAGACTCTGCTATATTTCACACAAAGCCTGTTCAACGAGCTTAAGGCGCCGTAAACCTCTAATGGGGACCACCCGTGCCGCTTAGGAGATCAGAGCAACGTTTTTCCAAATGCGGCTTCGAAACATGAGAATCCATATATATTTCATTAGCCCAATAAAGCACGCGGACTTCTTCATATAATCAACACCTCACACCACCAGGATTTAAACCCACGATCTTCTAATTGTGACGGGGGAACGCTACCTCTGGGCCACCAAGACAATAAAAGCAGTCCTAGACTCTGCTATATTTCACATAAAGCCTGTTTAACTTGAGCTTAGGCTGTGAACCACTATAAGGGGACCACCATGCGTAGGTGATCCAGAGCAACGTTTTACCAAATGCGGCGGAAACGCTGAAGGATCCATATATATTTCAATAATGGCCAATAAAACCGCAGCGGACTACTTCTTATAATCAAAACCTCACCCCCTGGGATTTGAACCCGCGATCGCTTATATAATTGTGACCGGGGGCATACCTCTGGGCCACCAGGGACAATAAAAGCAGTCCCTACACTCCTGCTATATTTCACACAAATCTGTTCAACGAGCTTGTAGGCGAACCTCTATTGGGGATTACCGTGCCGCTTAGGTGATCAGAGCAACGTTTTACCAAATGCGGCTTCGAAACACGAGGATCCAAATATTTTTCATTAGCCCAATAAAGCACTCGGACTTCTACATATAATCAACACCTCACCCCACCAGGATTAAAACCCACGATCTTATAATTGTGACCAGGGTGTGCTACCTCTGGGCCACCAGGACAATAAAAGCAGTCCTAGACTCTACTATATTTCACACAAAGCCTGTTCAACGACCTTATGGCGCCATGAACCCCTAATGGGGACCACCCGTGCCCCTTAGGTGATCAGAGCAACGTTTTACCATATCCGGCTTGGAAACACGAGTATCCATATATATTTCATTAGCCCAATAAAGCATAGAACTTCTACACGTATAATCAACACCTCACTTACACCAGGATTCAAACCCACGATCTTATAATTGTGACCGGGGTATGCTACATCTGGGCCACCAGGACAATAAAAGCAGTCCTAGACTCTGCTATATTTCACACAAAGCCTGTTCAACGAGCTTATGGCACTGTGAACCAAAATAGGGGACCACCCGTGCCGCTTAGGTGATCAGAGCAACGTTTTACCAAATGCGGCTTCGAAACACGAGGATCCATATATATTTCATTAGCACAATAAAGCATGCGGACTTCTACATTTAATCAACACCTCACCCCACCAGGATTTGAACCCACGATCTTATAATTGTGACCGGGGGACGCTACCTCTGGGCCACCAGGAACAATAAAAGCAGTCCTAGACTCTGCTATATTTCACACAAAGCCTGTTCAACGAGCTTAAGGCACCATAAACCTCTAATGAGGACCACCCATGCCGCTTAGGTGATCAGAGCAACGTTTTACCAAATGCGGCTTCGAAACACGAGGATCCATATATATTTCATTAGCCCAATAAAGCACGCGGATTTCTTCATATAATCAACACCTCACCCCACCAGGATTCGAACCCATGATCTTATAATTATGACCGGGGGACGCTACCTCTGGTCTACCAGGAACAATAAAAGCAGTCCTAGACTCTGCTATATTTCACACAAAGCCTGTTCAACGAGCTTAACGCACCGTAAACCTCTAATGAGGACCATCCGTGCCGCTTAGATGATCAGAGCAACGTTTTACCAAATGCGGCTTCGAAACACGAGGATCCATATATATTTCATTAGCCCAATAAAGCACGCGGACTTCTTCATATAATCAACACCTCACCCCACCAGGATTCGAACCCACGATCTTCTAATTGTGACCGGGGATCGCTACCTCTGGGTCACCAGGACACTAAAAGCATTCCTAGACTCTGCTATATTTCACACAAAGCCTGTTCAACGAGCATGAGCGCGTGAACCTCAATGTGGACCACCGTGCTGCTTAGGTGATCAGAGCAGCGTTTTTACCAAATGCGGCCGAAACCACGAGGATCATATATATTTCATTAGCCCAATAAAACGCAGCGGTTTCTACATATAATCAGCACCTCACCCACCGGGATTCAAACCCTTGATCTTATAATTGTGACCGGGGTATGCTTTACCTCTGGGCCACCAGGACAATAAAAGCAGTCAAGTCTCTACTATATTTCACACAAAGCCTGTTCAACGACGCTTATAGCTCCATGAACCACTATAGGGGACCACCCATGCCGCTTAGGTGACCAGAGCAACGTTTTACCAAATGCGGTTTCGAAACACGAGGATCCATATATATTTCATTAGCGCAATAAAGCACGCGGACTTCTACGTATAATCAACGCCTCACCCCACCAGGATTTGAAGCCACGATCTTCTAATTGTGACCAGGAATGCACCTCACGGGCCACCAGGACAATAAAGCAGTCTAGCCTCTGCTATATTTCACCTAAAGCCTTTTCAGCGAGCTTATATGGCGCCGTGAACCTCTAATGGGGACCACCCGTGCCGCTTAGGTGATCAGAGCAACGTTTTACCAAATCCGGCTTCGAAACACGAGGATCCATATATCTTTCATTAGCCCAATAAAGCATGCGGACTTCTACATATAATCAACACCTCACCCCACCAGGATTCAAACCCACGCTCTTATAATTGTGACCGGGGTATGCTACCTCTGGGCCACCAGGACAATAAAAGCAGTCCAAGTCTCTACTATATTTCACACAAAGCCTGTTCAACGACCTTATGGCTCCATGAACCACTAATGGGAAAAACCTGTGCCGCTTAAGTGATCAGAGCAGCGTTTTACCAAATCCAGCTTCGAAACACGAGGATCCATATATATTTCATTTGCCCAATAAAGCACGCAGACTTCTACATATAATCAACACCTCAACCCACCAGGATTTGAACCCACGATCTTATAATTGTGACCGGGGAATGCTACCCCTGGGCCACTAGGACAATAAAAGCAGCCTTAGACTCTGCTATATTTCACACAAAGCCTGTTCAACGAGCTTATGGCGCTGTGAACCACTATAGGGGACCACCCGTGCCGCTTAGGTGATCAGAGCAACGTTTTACCAAATGCGGCTTCGAAACACGTGGATCCATATATATTTCATTAGCCCAATAAAGCACGCGGACTTCTTCATATAATCAACACCTCACCCCATCAGGATTTGAACCCACGATCTTATAATTGTGACCGGGGAATGCTACCTCTGGGCCACCAGGACAATAAAGCAGTCCTAGACTAATGCTATATTTCACACAAAGCCTTTTCAACGAGCTTATGGCGCCGTGAACCTCTAATGGGGACCACCCGTGCCGCTTAGGTGATCAGAGCAACGTTTTACCAAATGCGGCTTCGAAACACGAGGATCCATATATCTTTCATTAGCCCAATAAAGCATGCGGACTTCTACATATAATCAACACCTCACCCCACCAGGATTCAAACCCACGCTCTTATAATTGTGACCGGGGTATGCTACCTCTGGGCCACCAGGACAATAAAAGCAGTCCAAGTCTCTACTATATTTCACACAAAGCCTGTTCAACGACCTTATGGCTCCATGAACCACTAATGGGGACCACCTGTGCCGCTTAGGTGATCAGAGCAACGTTTTACCAAATCCGGCTTCGAAACACGAGGATCCATATATATTTCATTTGCCCAATAAAGCACGCAGACTTCTACATATAATCAACACCTCAACCCACCAGGATTTGAACCCACGATCTTATAATTGTGACCGGGGAATGCTACCCCTGGGCCACTAGGACAATAAAAGCAGCCTTAGACTCTGCTATATTTCACACAAAGCCTGTTCAACGAGCTTATGGCGCTGTGAACCACTATAGGGGAACCACCCGTGCCGCTTAGGTGATCAGAGCAACGTTTTACCAAATGCGGCTTCGAAACACGAGGATCCATATATATTTCATTAGCCCAATAAAGCACGTGGACTTCTTAATATAATCAACACCTCTCCCCACCAGGATTTGAACCCACGATCTTCTAATTGTGACGAAGGAACGCTACCTCTGGGCCACCAGGACAATAAAAGCAGTAATAGATTCTGCTATATTTCACACAAAACCTGTTCAACGAGCTTATGGCGCTGTGAACCACTATAGGGGACCACCTGTGCCGCTTAAGTGATCAGAGCAACGTTTTACCAAATCCGGCTTCGAAACACGAGGATCCATATATATTTCATTTGCCCAATAAAGCACGCAGACTTCTACATATAATCAACACCTCAACCCACATAGACTCTGCTATATTTCACACAAAGCCTGTTCAACGAGCTTATGGCGCTGTGAACCACTATAGGGGAACCACCCGTGCCGCTTAGGTGATCAGAGCAACGTTTTACCAAATGCGGCTTCGAAACACGAGGATCCATATATATTTCATTAGCCCAATAAAGCACACGGACTTCTTCATATAATCAACACCTCACCCCACCAGGATTCGAACCCACGATCTTCTAATTGTGACCGGGGAATCGCTACCTCTGGGCCACCAGGACATAAAAGCATTCCTAGACTCTGCTATATTTCACAAAAAGCCTGTTCAACGAGCTTATGGCGCCGTGAACCTCTAATGGGGACCACCCGTGCCGCTTAGGTGATCAGAGCAACGTTTTACCAAATGCGGCTTCGAAACACGAGGATCCATATATATTTCATTAGCCCAATAAAGCACGCGGACTTTTACACATAATCAACACCTCACCCCACCAGGATTTGAACCCACGATCTTCTAATTATGACAGGGGAATGCTACCTCTGGGCCACCAGGACAATAAAAGCAGTCCTAGACTCTGCTATATTTCACACAAAGCCTGTTCAATGAGATTATGGCGCCGTGAACCTCTAATGGGGACCACCCGTGCTGCTTAGGTGATCAGAGCAATGTTTTACCAAATGCGGCTTCGAAACACGAGGATCCATATATATTTCATTAGCCCAATAAAGCACGCGGACTTTTACACATAATCAACACCTCACCCCACCAGGATTTGAACCCATGATCTTCTAATTATGACAGGGGAATGCTACCTCTG
This sequence comes from Homarus americanus, assembly GCF_018991925.1. Lineage (NCBI taxonomy): Eukaryota > Metazoa > Arthropoda > Malacostraca > Decapoda > Nephropidae > Homarus > Homarus americanus. The sequence continues at coordinate 32,097 of NW_024740823.1, read as the reverse complement.
GGCCACCAGGACAATAAAAGCAGTCCTAGACTCTGCTATATTTCACACAAAGCCTGTTCAATGAGATTATGGCGCCGTGAACCTCTAATGGGGACCACCCGTGCTGCTTAGGTGATCAGAGCAATGTTTTACCAAATGCGGCTTCGAAACACGAGGATCCATATATATTTCATTATCCCAATAAAGCACGCGGACTTTTACACATAATCAACACCTCACCCGACCAGGATTTGAACCCATGATCTTCTAATTATGACAGGGGAATGCTACCTCTGGGCCACCAGGACAATAAAAGCAGTCCTAGACTCTGCTATATTTCACACAAAGCCTGTTCAATGAGATTATGGCGCCGTGAACCTCTAATGGGGACCACCCGTGCTGCTTAGGTGATCAGAGCAACGTTTTACCAAATGCGGCTTCGAAACACGAGGATCCATATATATTTCATTAGCCCAATAAAGCACGCGGACTTCTACATATAATCAACACCTCACCCCATCAGGATTTGAACCCACGATCTTATAATTGTGACGGGGAATGCTACCTCTGGGCCACCAGGACAATAAAAGCAGTCCTAGACTCTGCTATATTTCACACAAAGCCTGTTAAACGAGCTTATGGCGCCGTGAACCTCTAATGGGGACCACCCGTGCCGCTTAGGTGATCAGAGCAACGTTTTACCAAATGCGGCTTCGAAACACGAGGATCCATATATATTTCATTAGCCCAATAAAGCACGCGGACTTTTACACATAATCAACACCTCACCCCACCAGGATTTGAACCCATGATCTTCTAATTATGACAGGGGAATGCTACCTCTGGGCCACCAGGACAATAAAAGCAGTCCTAGACTCTGCTATATTTCACACAAAGCCTGTTCAATGAGATTATGGCGCCGTGAACCTCTAATGGGGACCACCCGTGCTGCTTAGGTGATCAGAGCAATGTTTTACCAAATGCGGCTTCGAAACACGAGGATCCATATATATTTCATTAGCCCAATAAAGCACGCGGACTTTTACACATAATCAACACCTCACCCCACCAGGATTTGAACCCATGATCTTCTAATTATGACAGGGGAATGCTACCTCTGGGCCACCAGGACAATAAAAGCAGTCCTAGACTCTGCTATATTTCACAAAAAGCCTGTTCAATGAGATTATGGCGCCGTGAACCTCTAATGGGGACCACCCGTGCTGCTTAGGTGATCAGAGCAATGTTTTACCAAATGCGGCTTCGAAACACGAGGATCCATATATATTTCATTATCCCAATAAAGCACGCGGACTTTTACACATAATCAACACCTCACCCGACCAGGATTTGAACCCATGATCTTCTAATTATGACAGGGGAATGCTACCTCTGGGCCACCAGGACAATAAAAGCAGTCCTAGACTCTGCTATATTTCACACAAAGCCTGTTCAATGAGATTATGGCGCCGTGAACCTCTAATGGGGACCACCCGTGCTGCTTAGGTGATCAGAGCAATGTTTTACCAAATGCGGCTTCGAAACACGAGGATCCATATATATTTCATTATCCCAATAAAGCACGCGGACTTCTATATATAATCAACACCTCACCCCACCAGGATTTGAGCCCATGATCTTATAATTGTGACCGGGGAACGCTGCCTCTGAACCACCAGGAAACTAAAAGCAGTCCTAGACTGTTATATTTCACACAAAGCCTGTTGAATGAGCTTATGGCGCCGTGAACCTCTAATGGGGACCACCAATGCCGCTTAGGTTATCAGAGCAACGTTTTACCAAATCTGGCTTAGAAACTCGAGGATCCATATATATTTCAATAGCCCAATAAAGCACGAGGACTTCTACATATAATCAAAACCTCACCCCACCAGGATTTGAACCCACGATCTTATAATTGTGACCGGGGAACGCTACCTCTGGGCCACCAGGACAATAAAAGCAGTCCTACACTCTGCTATATTTCACACAAATCCTGTTCAACGAGCTTATGGCGCCGTGAACCTCTAATGGGGACCACCCGTGCCGCTTAGGTGATCAGAGCAACGTTTTACAAAATGCGGCTTCGAAACACGAGGATCCAAATATATTTCATTAGCCCAATAAAGCACTCGGACTTCTACATATAATCAACACCTCACCCCACCAAGATTCAAACCCACGATCTTATAATTGTGACCGGGGTATGCTACCTCTAGGCCACCAGGACAATAAAAGCAGTCCTAGACTCTACTATATTTCACACAAAGCCTGTTCAACGACCTTATGGCGCCATGAACCTCTAATGGGGACCACCCGTGCCCCTTCGGTGATCAGAGCAACGTTTTACCATATCCGGCTTGGAAACACGAGTATCCATATTGTGTCCTACTGTAATATTATCTCCCGTACGAGAATAGAACCTACTTTTAAAGACAACAAGTGTTTGTATATACCCTCAGTAGTATAGAACATTCTTTGGGTATCTGGCAATACGCTAGATGGCGCAGTGATTATTTCTCAGTGAGATTCAGTGGACCAAGCCTTCCCCGGACTCTGTTTATGGCGTCTCTTCCACTTCAGCCGACAGCAAGACTACTACAAGCCTCTAGACTTACAGTGTTGTGAAGTGCTATGCTGTGTACAGTGATGTGCTGTGAAGTGAAGTGTTTTGTGAAGTGCTGTGTATTTTTATCATAATTGTCTGTGCAAGTTGCGGTCAGCTGACTAAGGGAGCGACCCGACAGTACGTGCTCTCCCTTCTCTGGTCTAAGGGTGACTGAGGAGCCAGGCGACGCTGCCCAGCCGCTCCTACGTCTGGCAGCGCGCCAAGTCTCTCCCCTCCCGCCAGACACACAAACACACACACGCATTCACCTTATACAAGATTTCTTGTGACTTACTGTAAACTTCTGTAATTCTGTGCATAGATTACGAGGGGCTGACCCGGTCTTTTGCACAGATAGAGTATAGAAGCAGTCGGCATGTCTCACAGGGATCAAAACGATACCCTGGACGATGGGGTTACGAGTTGTAGTGTGGGAGACCTCTCCCCGCTTATACCCCACACTCCCCACAGTGACAATGCCCAATCACCCACAGAATCTCCTCGCTCGTCGCGAGCCAGCTCTCCTGCGATGCATGCGTCCACAGATCTCCTTCAACTGATAAAGTGGATGGAAACTTCTCGACGCCGGGACGATATTGCAAGGAGAGAAGAGGAAGAAATTAGGTACAAAGAGTCTGAAAGACGACGCCACAAAGAGGAACAAACACGCAGAGAACTCGAAGACATACGTAGACGTGAGGATGACCTTAGAAGACAGGAGGATCAAGCCAGATTTGAAGCTTTGATTTCTCTGTTAGCCTCCCCACAACGTTCTACCGTACAAGATTCGTCTGCTACTAATGTTGATGCGACTAGCGGTACTGGTACCTCATTTCCCAGAGTCGAAACAACACCTCAAAAGGCTGCAGTACAGACGCCTCCCTCTCTGATGTCTGACGCTTCTTTTCAGATGTTTCGGGAATGGCGTCGACGTTGGCAAGACTACGCAACAATGGTTGACTTGTCAAGTTTATCACAGCCGAAACAAATGATCCAGCTTCGTATGTGCTTGTCCTTAGAGACACAACGTACTCTCGAGCACACACTTCAAGTGCCTCCTACGACAACTCTGACGGTAGAGGCCGTGCTCGACAAGTTGCAGGAACACGTCAAGGGACAGCGCAACGAAGCACTCAGGAGAAGACAACTCCTCCAATGTAAACAGCTTGATGGAGAATCTTTTGACGCGTTTTTTGTAAGGCTCAAAAGGTGTTCAGAGGAAGTTGATGTTTGTCCCGGACATTCTCAAGTCTGTGAAGAAACACAACTTAAGACAATTATCTTAACGGGTGTCCGAGATGAAGAGCTAGTTCAGCGTCTCATTTCCCTCGACCCCACTTCCTCCCTTCAAGATGTTGTTACGAAATGTCGAGCGTACGAGGCCGCCAGGTGTGCGACTTCAGCTTTACGCTCACAACCTGACCAGGTGAGGGCAGTGTCTTCCTACAGAAAGGGTAAGAAGCAGCAAGGTAACCCCACCCCTCACCCTCCAGCTACACCTTCAGCAGCAGCTTTGTGTAACAGCTGTGCGAGACAGCATAATGCCTCCCAGTGCCCAGCTGCTCAAAGCGTGTGCAGAAGTTGCGACCGCCAGGGTCACTGGGCTTACACAGTCAAGTGCCCTGCTAGCAAAGTTCAGTGTAGACTTTGTGGTCGTGTGGGCCATTATGACAAATGTTGTCGTAAGAAGACACATAAAGGACACCACCTAGGATCCAAGAAGTCATCCTCAGGTAGTGCTGGCACGCCCCCTCCTTCTGGCAAGCATCAAGACGCTGTGTCCAGTCGTTCCTGCCGTCGTGTAAATAGTTCCACAGACACGACGCCCCAGCACATCAATGTCGTCATTTCTTACGGTAACTCGTCATCCAGTCTTCAGATGTTACCTGACACCGGTGCTGACGTCTCAGTAATTGGTCCACAACATTTAGCAAGTTTGGGAATACCCCGGAGCAACCTACAGCCCCCTCCTCAGACAACGAAACTGACGGCTGATGGTTCCAAGATGGCTCCAGCGTTGGGATCTTTCTGGGCTACCCTTACCTTTGGTAAGCAGTCTTGCTCCGCCCGGATTGATGTTCATAATGGTATCCCGACTCCGCTTTTATCATATGGCCATTGTCTAGAATTGGCCATTATTTCCAAGGAATTCCCTAAACCTATCTTAAAGGTCACCCATGTCAACAGGTTGAAGGAATTCCCTATCTCTACTAACACGTCCCCTTCTGACGCAAGAGCTTACCTTCTCAAGGAGTTTCCTGACGTGTTGGTTAATAAGAAATCTTTAGGATCCACACCACTGAAGCCGATGGTGGGTCCACCTATGAAGATTCATCTTAAGGATGGTGCTACACCTTTTGCCATCCACACCCCTCGTTTGATTCCTCACGCCTACAAGGAGCTAGTTAGACAAGAGCTTGACTCCATGGTTGTTCAGGGAATCATCAAACTGGCCGGAGACGAACCTTCACCTTGGTGCCACCCTCTCGTCCCCGTCGCCAAACCTCGTGGTGGAGTACGGATCACCACCGATCTATCAAAACTTAACCAACAAGTTTCCCGTCCAGCCCACCCTTCACCCACACCCTTCGCAGCTGTTCGAAGTGTGGACCCGAAGGCGAAGTTTTTTACAACTATGGACGCCTTATGTGGTTATTGGCAGATCGAGTTGGCCGAAGAAGACCAACACTTGACTACATTCATCACACCATTTGGAAGATACCAGTATTGCAGAGGCCCCATGGGATTTGCCGCTACGGGCGATGCATTCTGTCAACGTGGTGACGCGGCCCTTCAAGGAGTCACGAATTGTGTCAAGGTGGTTGATGATATCTTACTCCACGACGAAGACTACTGTGCCCACCTCTCCCGGATATATGAAGTTCTCACCAGATGTCGAAAGTACGGGAATACCCTCAACGCTGACAAGTTTGTAGTCGCCGCTCCATCAGTGAACTTCTGTGGGTACACCCTCTCAGCATCAGGCATCGCAGCTGACCCGGAGAAAGTAAGTGGAATAAGGGATTTTCCAACCCCTGCCAATCTGACAGACCTCCGTTCTTTTTTAGGTCTGGTCAATCAGCTGGCTGAATTCACACCTGACATCTCCGCCGCAGCCCAGCCGTTACGCCCCCTGCTGAGCCCCAGGAGGACATTCCTGTGGACCCCAGATCATCAAGAGGCCTTCCAGCGAGTTAAGCAGGCCCTTGTGAGTCCACCTGTCCTCGCCTGTTACGACCCAGCCCTACCCACCGTCCTCCAGACTGACGCCTCCAGACTCTACGGCGTTGGTTACGCCCTTCTGCAGGACCATGGCGGTGGACAACTCCGCTTAATTCAGTGTGGATCCCGGTTCCTGACGGACGCTGAGACCCGATATGCCACAATTGAGCTGGAGATGTTGGCTGTTGTCTGGGCGATGGCGAAGTGCCGTTTCTACCTGATAGGACTTCAGCACTTCACCCTCTTCACGGATCATCGCCCCCTTATACCTATAATCAATCACTACTCTTTGGATGCAGTAGAAAATCCTCGCCTTCAACTTCTGAAAGAGAAGCTCTCGCCTTATCTCTTCACGGCTGTGTGGCGTGCGGGTAAGCTGTTGTGCATCCCGGATGCCCTGTCCCGCGCCCCTGTCAGTCGCCCCACCCCAGAGGACGAGTTGTTGTGTTCTACAGCTGCTGCATCCCTCAAGTCAGTGGTTTCATTGAAGGCCGTCTTCACATCAGAAGAGTCTACAGCACCGGATGCAGACAAGACCCTTGAAGATCTCCGCACTGCAGCCCGGGCCGACCCTTCCTACATCCGGCTCGTCGACTGTGTGTCTCAGGGATTTCCATCGAATCGATACGACCTTCATGAATCGCTACTCCCGTACTGGAAAATACGCGAGGACCTCTATTGTGATGGAGACCTCGTCTTGTATGGTCCACGAGTAGTTATTCCTGCTGCCCTACGCCGCCGTACCTTGGCCCGCCTTCACGACAGCCATCGAGGAGTGGAGGCCACCAAGCGACGGGCGAAGCAGACTGTATTTTGGCCCGGAATCAACGCGGACATTGCAAGTACCGTCCGTGCCTGTGAACCGTGCCAGATTCTGCAACCTAGCCAGCAACAGGAACCTTTAATGTGCGACGATAACCCTTCAAGACCCTTCGAGTCTGTGTCGGCCGATTTCTTTGCAGTTGCAGGGAAGTCCTTCCTCGTCATTGCCGACCGACTGTCTGGATGGCCTGTTGTCGTCCCCTGTGGTAGTGATACAACGGCTACTGCTACCATCCGGAGCTTCAGGCATTACTTCAGAGAAGTTGGTGTTCCCCTCCGCCTCAGGACTGATGGAGGACCCCAGTTCACCAGCCACGAGTTCCGGGACTTCATGGACCGTTGGGGAGTCCGTCATGTCGTGACCTCGCCCCACTACCCCCAGGCGAATGGACACGCTGAAGCCGCAGTCAAGACTGTGAAACACCTGATCCTTAAGGTGTCACCCTCAGGAAATATCGACTGCGAGGACTTCGATCGAGGTTTGTTGGAGTTACGCAACACCCCGAACTTCACCGGACGCTCCCCAGCCCAGGTTCTATACGGACATCATCTCAGGTCTTGTGTTCCTGCCCACCCAAAGTCTTTTTCTCAAGAATGGCAGGCCAAGACTGAAGAATGTGACCGCCGTGCAGCAGAACGAGCCGCAGATGTCGCTGCTCGGTACGACTGTCATGCCCGCCCCCTTCCCAGGTTGAGTATCGGCCAGCAGATCAGGATTCAAGATCCGGTATCTCACCGCTGGGACAAGGTTGGGGTTGTCATGGGTATTGGCCGGTCCAGGGACTACCAAGTGCGTCTTCCTAGTGGTAGAGTATGGTGGAGGAACCGTCGTTTCCTCCGACCTGTGGAGCTGCCTAGTGTTGACCCCTCCCCAGTTGAGTCCCCTAATGTTGATGTCTCTAAAGTAAATCCATCCCCACCTTGTGTTTCTGCCCCAGTACTCCGCAGGTCCGAGCGACTCAGAAACAAAAGGTCCGCTCAAGATGAAACTATGAGCGTATAGGGGGGAGGGAGGTGTATGATATATATGGACACAACGTAGTACCTTCAGCTGTATATTATTATATTACTCTTATATTACTATTATTAATTATGTATAGTAAAGTATTACAGAACATGTATTAATTCTATGTAATATTCCATTTATTGTGCACCATATTATGTATATAAATTATCACATTTATACTTTATGTATTCAGCTTGTGAATGCTGGCATCTGTATAGGCCAGCGCGTAGTAATACATAGATAGATTTAGAGGTAGTTAAGACTGAGTTCTGGTGGCGTACCCACAGGCTTCCTGTGTCCTACTGTAATATTATCTCCCGTACGAGAATAGAACCTACTTTTAAAGACAACAAGTGTTTGTATATACCCTCAGTAGTATAGAACATTCTGTGGGTATCTGGCAATACGCTAGACATATATATTTCATTAGCCCAATAAAGCACTCGGACTTCTACATATAATCAACACCTCACCCCACCAGGATTCAAACCCACGATCATATAATTGTGGCCGGGGTATGCTACCTCTGGGCCACCAGGACAATAAAAGCAGTCAAAGTCTCTACTATATTTCACACAAAGCCTGTTCAACGACCTTATGGCTCCATGAACCTCTAATGGGGACCACCTGTGCCGCTTAGGTGATCAGAGCAACGTTTTACCAAATCCGGCTTCGAAACACGAGGATCCATATATATTTCATTAGCCCAATAAAGCACGCAGACTTCTACATATAATCAACACCTCACCCCACCAGGATTTGAACCCACGATCTTATAATTGTGACCGGGGAATGCTACCTCTGGGCCACAAGGACAATAAAAGCAGTCCTAGACTCTGCTATATTTCACACAAAGCCTGTTCAAATAGCTTATGACGCTGTGAACCACTATAGGGGACCACCCGTGCCGCTTAGGTGATCAGAGCAACGTTTTACCAAATGCAGCTTCGAAACACGAGGATCCATATATATTTCATTAGCCCAATAAAGCATGCGGACTTCTACATATAATCAACACCTCACCCCACCAGGATTTGAACCCACCATCTTATAATTGTGACCGGGGGACGCTACCTCTGGGCCACCAGGAACAATAAAAGCAGTCCTAGACTCTGCTATATTTCACACAAAGCCTGTTCAACGAGCTTAAGGCACCGTAAACATCTAATGAGGACCACCTGTGCCGCTTAGGTGATCAGAGCAACGTTTTACCAAATGCGGCTTCGAAACACGAGGATCCATATATATTTCATTAGCCCAATAAAGCACGCGGACTTCTTCATATAATCAACACCTCACCCCACCAGGATTCGAACCCACGATCTTCTAATTGTGACCGGGGATCGCTACCTCTGGGCCACCAGGACACTAAAAGCATTCCTAGACTCTGCTATATTTCACACAAAGCCTGTTCAACGAGCTTATGGCGCCGTGAACCTTTAATGAGGACCACCCGTGCCGCTTAGGTGATCAGAGCAACGTTTTACCAAATGCGGCTTCGAAACACGAGGATCCATATATATTTCATTTGCCCAATAAAGCATGCAGACTTCTACATATAATCAACACCTCATCCCACCAGGATTTGAACCCACAAACTTATAATTGTGACCGGTGAATGCTACCTCTGGGCCACCAGGACAATAAAAGCAGTCCTAGACTTGTCTGTATTTCACACAAAGCCTGTTCAACGAGCTTATGGCGCCGTGAACCTCTAATGGGGACCACCTGTGCCGCTTAGGTGATCAGAGCAACGTTTTACCAAATGCGGCTTCGGAACAAGAGGATCCATATATATTTCATTAGCCCAATAAAGCACGCAGACTTCTACATATAATCAACACCTCACCCCATCAGGATTTGAACCCACGATCTTATAATTGTGACCGGGGAATGCTACCTTTGGGCCACTAGGACAATAAAAGCATTCCTAGACTCTGCTATATTTCACACAAAGCCTGTTCAACGAGCTTATGGCGCTGTGAACCACTATAGGGGACCACCCGTGCCGCTTAGGTGATCAGAGCAACGTTTTACCAAATGCGGCTTCGAAACACGAGGATCCATATATATTTCATTAGCCCAATAAAGCACGCGGACTTCTTCATATAATCAACACCTCACCCCACCAGGACTCGAACCCACGATCTTCTAATTGTGACCGGGGATCGCTACCTCTGGGCCACCAGGACTCTAAAAGCATTCCTAGACTCTGCTATATTTCACACCAAAAGCCTGTTCAACGAAGCTTTATGGCGCCGTGAACTCTAATGAGGACCACCCGCGCCGCTTAGGGGTGATCAGAGCAACGTTTTACCAAATGCGTCAAACACGAGAACCCATATATTTCTATTAGCCTAATAAAGCACGCGGACTTCTTCATATAATCAACACCTCACCCCACCAGGATTCGAACCCACGATCTTCTAATTGTGACCGGGCCACCAGGACACTAAAAGCATTCCTAGACTCTGCTATATTTCACACAAAGCCTGTTCAACGAGCTTTTGGCGCCGTGAACCTTTAATGAGGACCACCCGTGCCGCTTAGGTGATCAGAGCAACGTTTTACCAAATGCGGCTTCGAAACACGAGGATCCATATATATTTCATTAGCCCAATAAAGCACGCGGACTTCTTCATATAATCAACACCTCACCCCACCAGGATTCGAACCCACGATCTTCTAATTGTGGCCGGGGTATGCTACCTCTGGGCCACCAGGACAATAAAAGCAGTCAAAGTCTCTACTATATTTCACACAAAGCCTGTTCAACGACCTTATGGCTCCATGAACCTCTAATGGGGACCACCCGTGCCGCTTAGGTGATCAGAGCAACGTTTTACCAAATGCGGCTTCGAAATACGAGGATCCATATATATTTCATTAGCCCAATAAAGCACGCGACTTCTTTCAGTATATAATCAAACACCTCACCCCACCAGGATTTGAACCCACGATCTTCTATCAGACCGCCGCCACCTCTGGGCCACCAGGACACTAAAAGCATTCCTAGACTCTGCTATATTTCACACAAAAGCCTGTTCAACGGTAGCTTATGGCGCCGTGGAACCTCTAATGAGGACCACCCGTGCCGCTTAGGTGATCAGAGCAACGTTTTACCAAATGCCGGCTTCGAAACACGAGGATCCATATATATTTCATTAGCCCAATAAAGCACGCGGACTTCTACATATAATCAACACCTCACCCCACCAGGATTTGAACCCACGATCTTATAATTGTGACCGGGGAATGCTACCTCTGGGCCACCAGGACAATAAAAGCAGTCCTAGACTCTTCTATATTTCACACAAAGCCTGTTCAACGAGCTTATGGCGCCGTGAACCTCTAATGAGGACCACCCGTGCCGCTTAGGTGATCAGAGCAACGTTTTACCAAATGCGGCTTCGAAACACGAGGATCCATATATATTTCATTAGCCCAATAAAGCACGCGGACTTCTACATATAATCAACACCTCACCCCACCAGGATTTGAACCCACGATCTTATAATTGTGACCGGGGGACGCTACCTCTGGGCCACCAGGAACATTAAAAGCAGTCCTAGTCTCTGCTATATTTCACACAAAGCCTGTTCAACGAGCTTAAGGCACCGTAAACCTCTAATGAGGACCACCCGTGCCGCTTAGGTGATCAGAGCAACGTTTTACCAAATGCGGCTTCGAAACACGAGGATCCATATATATTTCATTAGCCCAATAAAGCACGCGGACTTGTACATATAATCAACACCTCATCCCACCAGGATTTGAACCAACGATCTTATAATTGTGACCGGGGAATGCTTCCTCTGGGCCACCAGGACAATAAAAGCAGTCCTAGACTCTTCTATATTTCACACAAAGCCTGTTCAACGAGCTTATGGCGCCGTGAACTTCTAATGGGGACCACCCGTGCCGCTTAGGTGATCAGAGCAACGTTTTACCAAATGCGGCTTCGAAACACGAGGATCCATATATATTTCATTAGCCCAATAAAGCATGCGGACTTGTACATATAATCAACACCTCATCCCACCAGGATTTGAACCCACAAACTTATAATTGTGACCGGTGAATGCTACCTCTGGGCCACCAGGACAATAAAAGCAGTCCTAGACTCTTCTGTATTTCACACAAAGCCTGTTCAACGAGCTTATGGCGCCGTGAACCTCTAATGGGGACCACCCGTGCCGCTTAGGTGATCAGAGCAACGTTTTACCAAATGCGGCTTCGAAACAAGAGGATCCATATATATTTCATTAGCCCAATAAAGCACGCGGAAATCAACATATAATCAACACCTCACCCCACCAGGATTCAAACCCACAATCTTATTATTGTGACCGGGGTATGCTACCTCTGGGCCACCAGGACAATAAAAGCAGTCAAAGTCTCTACTATATTTCACACAAAGCCTGTTCAACGACCTTATGGCTCAATGAACCTCTAATGGGGACGACCTGTGCCGCTTAGGTGATCAGAGCAACGTTTTACCAAATCCGACTTCGAAACACGAGGATCCATATATATTTCATTAGCCCAATAAAGCACGCAGACTTCTACATATAATCAACACCTCACCCCATCAGGATTTGAACCCACGATCTTATAATTGTGACCGGGGAATGCTACCTCTGGGCCACTAGGACAATAAAAGCATTCCTAGACTCTGCTATATTTCACACAAAGCCTGTTCAACGAGCTTATGGCGCTGTGAACCACTATAGGGGACCACCCGTGCCGCTTAGCTGAGCAGAGCAACGTTTTACCAAATGCGGCTTCGAAACACGAGGATCCATATATATTTCATTAGCCCAATAAAGCACGCGGACTTCTTCATATAATCAACACCTCACCCCACCAGGACTCGAACCCACGATCTTCTAATTGTGACCGGGGAACGCTACCTCTGGGCCACCAGGACACTAAAAGCAGTCGTAGACTCTGCTATGTTTCACACAAAGCCTGTTCAACGAGCTTTTGGCGCCGTGAACCTCTAATGGGGACCACCCGTGCCGCTTAGGTGATCAGAGCAACGTTTTACCAAATGCGGCTTCGAAACACGAGGATCCATATATATTTCATTAGCCCAATAAAGCATGCGGACTTCTACATATAATCAACACCTCACCCCACCAGGATTTGAAACCACGATCTTATAATTGTGACCGGGGGACGCTACCTCTGGGCCACCAGGAACAATAAAAGCAGTCCTAGACTCTGCTATATTTCACACAAAGCCTGTTCAACGAGCTTAAGGCGCCGTAAACCTCTAATGAGGACCACCCGTGCCGCTTAGGTGATCAGAGCAACGTTTTACCAAATGCGGCTTCGAAACACGAGGATCCATATATATTTCATTAGCCCAATAAAGCACGCGGACTTCTTCATATAATCAACACCTCACCCCACCAGGATTCGAACCCACGATCTTCTAATTGTGACCGGGGATCGCTACCTCTGGTCCACCAGGACACTAAAAGCATTCCTAGACTCTGCTATATTTCACACAAAGCCTGTTCAACGAGCTTATGGCGGCGTGAACCTCTAATGAGGACCACCCGTGCCGCTTAGGTGATCAGAGCAACGTTTTACCAAATGCGGCTTCGAAACACGAGGTTCCATATATATTTCATTAGCCCAATAAAGCACGCGGACTTCTACATATAATCAACACCTCACCCCACCAGGATTTGAACCCACGATCTTATAATTGTGACCGGGGGACGCTACCTCTGGGCCACCAGGAACAATAAAAGCAGTCCTAGACTCTGCTATATTTCACACAAAGCCTGTTCAACGAGCTTAAGGCACCGTAAACCTTTAATGAGGACCACCCGTGCCGCTTAGGTGATCAGAGCAACGTTTTACCAAATGCGGCTTCGAAACACGAGGATCCATATATATTTCATTAGCCCAATAGAGCACGCGGACTTCTTCATATAATCAACACCTCACCCCACCAGGATTCGAACCCACGATCTTCTAATTGTGGCCGGGGTATGCTACCTCTGGGCCACCAGGACAATAAAAGCAGTCAAAGTCTCTACTATATTTCACACAAAGCCTTTTCAACGACTTATGGCTCCATGAACCTCTAATGGGGACCACCCGTGCCGCTTAGGTGATCAGAGCAACGTTTTACCAAATGCTGCTTCGAAATACGAGGATCCATATATATTTCATTAGCCCAATAAATCACCCGGACTTCTTCATATAATCATCACCTCACCCCACTAGGATTTGAACCAACGATCTTCTAATTGTGACTGGGGCTCGCTACCTCTGGGCCACCAGGACACTAAAAGCATTCCTAGACTCTGCTATATTTCACACAAAGCCTGTTCAACGAGCTTATGGCGCCGTGAACCTCTAATGAGGACCACCCGTGCCGCTTAGGTGATCAGAGCAACGTTTTACCAAATCCGGCTTCGAAACACGAGGATCCATATATATTTCATTAGCCCAATAAAGCACGCAGACTTCTACATATAATCAACACCTCACCCCACCAGAAATTGAACCCACGATCTTATAATTGTGACCGGGGAATGCTACCTCTGGGCCACTAGGACAATAAAAGGAGTCCTAGACTCTTCTATATTTCACACAAAGCCTGTTCAACGAGCTTATGGCGCCGTGAACCTCTAATGAGGACCACCCGTGCCGCTTAGGTGATCAGAGCAACGTTTTACCAAATGCGGCTTCGAAACACGAGGATCCATATATATTTCATTAGCCCAATAAAGCACGCGGACTTGTACATATAATCAACACCTCATCCCACCAAGATTTGAAACAACGATCTTATAATTGTGACCGGGGAATGCTACCTCTGGGCCACCAGGACAATAAAAGCAGTCCTAGACTCTTCTATATTTCACACAAAGCCTGTTCAACGAGCTTATGGCGCCGTGAACTTCTAATGGGGACCACCCGTGCCGCTTAGGTGATCAGAGCAACGTTTTACCAAATGCGGCTTCGAAACACGAGGATCCATATATATTTCATTAGCCCAATAAAGCACGCGGACTTCTACATATAATCAACACCTCACCCCACCAGGATTCAAACCCACGATCTTATAATTGTGACCGGGGAATGCTACCTCTGGGCCACTAGGACAATAAAAGCCCCCCTAGACTCTGCTATATTTCACACAATGCCTTTTCAACGAGCTTATGGCGCTGTGAACCACTATAGGGGACCACCCGTGCCGCTTAGGTGATCAGAGCAACGTTTTACCAAAACCGGCTTCGAAACACGAGGATCCATATATATTTCATTAGCCCAATAAAGCACACAGACTTCTACATATAATCAACACCTCACCCCACCAGGATTCGAACCCACGATCTTATAATTGTGACCGGGGAATGCTACCTCTGGGCCACCAGGACAATAAAAGCAATCCTAGACTCTGCTATATTTCACACAAAGCCTGTTAAACGAGCTTATGGCGCCGTGAACCTCTAATGGGGACCACCCGTGCCGCTTAGGTGTTCAGAGCAACGTTTTACCAAATGCGGCTTCGAAACACGAGGATTCATATATATTTCATTAGCCCAATAAAGCACGCGGACCTTAACACATAATCAACACCTCACCCCACCAGGATTTGAACCCATGATCTTATAACTGTGACCGGGGAACGGTGCCTCTGAACCACCAGGAAACTAAAAGCAGTCCTAGACTGTTATATTTCACACAAAGCCTGTTGAATGAGCTTATGGCGCCGTGAACCTCTTATTGGGACCAGCAGTGCCGCTTAGGTTATCAGAGCAACGTTTTACCTAATCTGGCTTGGAAACTCGAGGATCCATATATATTTCAATCGCCCAATAAAGCACGCTGACTTCTACATATAATCAAAACCTCACCCCACCAGGATTTGAACCCACGATCTTATAATTGTGACCGGGGAACGCTACCTCTGGGCCACCAGGACAATAAAAGTAGTCCTACACTCTGCTAAAATTCACACAAATCCTGTTCAACGAGCTTATGGCGCCGTGAACCTCTAATGGGGACCACCCGTGCTGCTTAGGTGATCAGAGAAACGTTTTTCCAAATGCGGCTTCGAAACACGAGGATCCAAATATATTTCATTAGCCCAATAAAGCACTCGGACTTCTACATATAATCAACACCTCACCCCACCAGGATTCAAACCCACGATCTTATAATTGTGACGGGGTATGCTACCTCCGGGGCCACCAGGACAATAAAAGCAGTCCTAGACTCTACTATATATTTCACAAAGCCTGTTCAACGAGCTTATGGCGCCGTGAACTCTAATGGGGACCACCCGTGCTGCTTTTCTTTCTAGGTGATCAGAGAGCAACGTTTTCCAAATGCAAGCCAAACACCAGGATCCAAATATATTTCATTAGCCCAATAAAGCACTCGGACTTCTACATATAATCAACACCTCACCCCACCAGGATTCAAACCCACGATCTTATAATTGTGACCGGGGTATGCTACCTCTGGGCCACCAGGACAATAAAAGCAGTCCTAGCCTCTACTATATTTCACACAAAGCCTGTTCAACGACCTTATGACGCCGTGAATCTCTAATGGGGACCACCCTTGTCCCTTAGGTGATCAGAGCAACGTTTTACCATATCCGGCTTGGAAACACGAGTATCCATATATATTTCATTAGCCCAATAAAGCACTCGGACTTCTACATATAATCAATACCTCACCCCACTAGGATTCAAACCCACGATGTTATAATTGTGACCGGGGAACGCTACCTCTGGGCCACCAGGACACTAAAAGCAGTCCTAGACTCTGCTATGTTTCGCACAAAGCCTGTTCAACGAGCTTTTGGCGCCGTGAACCTCTAATGGGGACCACCCTTGCCGCTTAGGTGATCAGAGCAACGTCTTACCAAATGCGGCTTCGAAACACGAGGATCCATATATATTTCATTAGCCTAATAAAGCACGCGGACTTCTTCATATAATCAACACCTCACCCCACCAGGATTCGAACCCACGATCTTCTAATTGTGACCGGGCCACCAGGACACTAAAAGCATTCCTAGACTCTGCTATATTTCACACAAAGCCTGTTCAACGAGCTTTTGGCGCCGTGAACCACTATATGGGACCACCCGTGCCGCTTAGGTGATCAGAGCAACGTTTTACCAAATGCGGCTTCGAAACACGAGGATCCATATATATTTCATTAGCCCAATAAAGCACGCGGACTTCTACATATAATCAACACCTCACCCCACCAGGATTCAAACCCACGATCTTATAATTGTGACCGGGGTATGCTACCTCTGGGCCACCAGGACAATAAAAGCAGTCCAAGTCTCTACTATATTTCACACAAAGCCTGTTCAACGACCTGATGGCTCCATGAACCACTAATGGGGACTTCCGGTGCCGCTTAGGTGATCAGAGCAACGTTTTACCAAAACCTGCTTCGAAACACGAGGATCCATATATATTTCATTAGCCCAATAAAGCACGCAGACTTCTACATATAATCAACACCTCATACCACCAGGATTTGAACCCACGATCTTATAATTGTGACCGGGGAATGCTACCTCTGGGCCACTAGGACAATAAAAGCAGCCCTAGACTCTGCTATATTTCACACAAAGCCTGTTCAACGAGCTTATGGCGCTGTGAACCACTATAGGGGACCACCCGTGCCGCTTAGGTGATCAGAGCAACGTTTTACCAAATGCGGCTTCGAAACACGAGGATCCATATATATTTCATTAGCCCAATAAAGCACGCGGACTTCTTACATATAATCAACACCTCACCCCACCAGGATTTGAACCCACGATCTTATAATTGTGACCGGGGAACGCTACCTCTGGGCCACCAGGACAATAAAAGCAGTCCTAGACTCTGCTATATTTCACACAAAGCCTGTTCAACGAGATTATGGCGCCGTGAACCTCTAATGGGGACCACCCGTGCTGCTTAGGTGATCAGAGCAATGTTTTACCAAATCCGGCTTCGAAACACGAGGATCCATATATATTTCATTATCCCAATAAAGCACGCAGACTTCTACATATAATCAACACCTCACCCCATCAGGATTTGAACCCATGATCTTATAACTGTGACCGGGGAACGGTGCCTCTGAACCACCAGGAAACTAAAAGCAGTCCTAGACTGTTATATTTCACACAAAGCCTGTTCAACGACCTTATGGCTCCATGACCACTAATGGGGACCACCGGTGCCGCTTAGGTGATCAGAGCAACGTTTTACCAAAACCGGCTTCGAAACACGAGGATCCATATATATTTCATTAGCCCAATAAAGCACGCAGACTTCTACATATAATCAACACCTCACCCCACCAGGATTTGAACCCACGATCTTATAATTGTGACCGGGGAATGCTACCTCTGGGCCACTAGGACAATAAAAGCAGCCCTAGACTCTGCTATATTTCACACAAAGCCTTTTCAACGAGCTTATGGCGCTGTGAACCACTATAGGGGACCACCCGTGCCGCTTAGGTGATCAGAGCAACGTTTTACCAAATGCGGCTTCGAAACACGAGGATCCATATATATTTCATTAGCCCAATAAAGCACGCTGACTTCTTCATATAATCAACACCTCACCCCACCAGGATTTGAACCCACGATCTTATAATTGTGACCGGGGAATGCTACCTCTGGGCCACCAGGACAATAAAAGCAGTCCTAGACTCTGCTATATTTCACACAAAGCCTGTTCAACGAGATTATGGCGCCGTGAACCTCTAATGGGGACCACCCGTGCTGCTTAGGTGATCAGAGCAATGTTTTACCAAATGCGGCTTCGAAACACGAGGATCCATATATATTTCATTATCCCAATAAAGCACGCAGACTTCTACATATAATCAACACCTCACCCCATCAGGATTTGAACCCATGATCTTATAACTGTGACCGGGGAACGGTGCCTCTGAACCACCAGGAAACTAAAAGCAGTCCTAGACTGTTATATTTCACACAAAGCCTGTTGAATGAGCTTATGGCGCCGTGAACCTCTTATTGGGACCAGCAGTGCCGCTTAGGTTATCAGAGCAACGTTTTACCAAATCTGGCTTGGAAACTCGAGGATCCATATATATTTCAATCGCCCAATAAAGAACGCGGACTTCTACATATAATCAAAACCTCACCCCACCAGGATTTGAACCCACGATCTTATAATTGTGACCGGGAAACGCTACCTCTGGGCCACCAGGACAATAAAAGCAGTCCTACACTCTGCTATATTTCACACAAATCCTGTTCAACGAGCTTATGGCGCCATGAACCTCTAATGGGGACCACCCTTGCCCCTTAGGTGATCAGAGCAACGTTTTACCAAAACCGGCTTCGAAACACGAGTATCCACATATATTTCATTAGCCCGATAAAGCATGCGGAGTTCTACATATAATCAACACCTCATCCCACAAGGATTTGAACCCACGATCTTATAATTGTGACCGGGGGACGCTACCTCTGGGCCACCAGGACATTAAAAGCAGTCCTAGACTCTACTATATTTCACACAAAGCCTGTTCAACGACCTTATGGCGCCATGAACCTCTAATGGGGACCACCCGTGCCGCTTAGGTGATCAGAGCAACGTTTTACCAAATGCGGCATCGAAACACGAGGATCCATATATATTTCATTAGCCCAATAAAGCACGCGGACTTCTTCATATAATCAACACCTCACCCCACCAGGATTTGAATCCACGATCTTATAATTGTGACCGGGGAACGCTACCTCTGGGCCACCAAGACAATAAAAGCAGTCCTAGACTCTGGTATATTTCACACAAAGCCTGTTCAACGAGCTTATGGCGCCGTGAACCTCTAATGGGGACCACCCGTGCCGCTTAGGTGATCAGAGCAACGTTTTACCAAATCCGGCTTCGAAACACGAGGATCCATATATATTTCATTAGCCCAATAAAGCACGCGGACTTCTACATAAAATCAACACCTCACCCCACCAGGATTCAATCCCAAAATCTTATAATTGTGACTAGGGAATGCTACCTGTGGACCACCAGGACAATAAAAGCAGTCCTAGACTCTGCTATATTTCACACAAAGCCTGTTAAACGAGCTTATGGCGCCGAGAACCTCTAATGGGGACCACCCGTGCCGCTTAGGTGATCAGAGCAACGTTTTACCAAATGCGGCTTCGAAACACGAGGATCCATATATATTTCATTAGCCCAATAAACAAGCGGACTTCTACATAAAATCAACACCTCACCCCACCAGGATTTGAACCCACGATCTTCAAATTGTGACAGGGGAACGATTACCTCTGGGCCACCAGGACAATAAAAGCAGTCCTAGACTCTGATATATTTCACACAAAGCCTGTTCAACGAGATTATGGCGCCGTGAACCTCTAATGGGGACCACCCGTGCTGCTTGGGTGATCAGAGCAATGTTTTACCAAATGCGGCTTCGAAACACGTGGATCCATATATATTTCATTATCCCAATAAAGCACGCGGACTTCTACATATAATCAACACCTCACCCCACCAGGATTTGAACCCACGATCTTATAATTGTGACCGGGGGACGCTACCTCTGGGCCACCAGGACACTAAAAGAAGTCCTAGACTCTGTTATATTTCACACAAAGCCTGTTCAACGACCTTATGGCGCCATGAACCTCTAATGGGGACCACCCGTGCCGCTTAGGTGATCAGAGTAACGTTTAACGAAATGCGGCTACGAAACACGAGGATCCAAATATATTTCTTTAGCCCAATAAAGCACGCGGACTTCTACATGAAATCAACACCTCACCCCACCAGGATTCAAACCCAAAATCTTATAATTGTGACCAGGGAATGCTACCTGTGGACCACCAGGACACTAAAAGCACTCCTAGACTCTGTTATATTTCACGCAAAGCCTGTTCAACGAGCTTATGGCGCCGTGAACCTCTACTGGGGACCACCAGTGCCGCTTAGGTGATAAGAGCAACGTTTTACCAAATCCCGCTTGGAAACACGAGGCTCCATATATATTTCATTAGCCCAATAAAGCACGCGGACTTCTACATAAAATCAACACCTCACCCCACCAGGATTCAATCCCAAAATCTTATGATTGTGATTAGGGAATGCTACCTGTGGACCACCAGGACACTAAAAGCAGTCCTAGACTCTGTTATATTTCACACAAAGCCTGTTCAACGAGCTTATGGCGCCGTGAACCTCTAATGAGGACCACCAGTGCCGCTTAGGTGTTCAGAGTAACGTTTTACTAAATCCAGCTTCGAAACACGAGGATCCATATCTATTTCATTAGCCCAATAGAGCACGCACATTTCTACATATAATCAACACCTCACCCCACCAGGATTCGAACCAACGATCTTATAATTGTGACCGGGGAACGCTACCTCTGGGCCACCAGGACACTAAAAGCAGTCCTGAACTCTGTTATATTTCACAAAAAGCCTGTTCAATGAGCTTATGGCGCCGTGAACCTTTAATTGGGACCACCCGTGCCGCTTAGGTGATCAGAGCAACGTTATACCAAATCCGGCTTCGAAACACGAGGATCCATATCTATTTCATTAGCCCAATAAAGCATGCGGACTTCTACATATAATCAACACCTCACCCCACCAGGATTTGAACCCACGATCTTATAATTGTGACCGGGAACGCTACCTCTGGGCAACCAGGACAATAAATGCAGTCCTAGACTCTACTATATTTCACACAAAGCCTGTTCAACGACATTATGGTGCCATGAACCTCTAATGGGGACCACCCGTTCCGCGTAGGTGATAAGAACAACGTTTTACCAAATCCGGCTTGGAAACACGAGGATCCATATATATTTCATTAGCCCAATAAAGCACGCGGACTTCTACATATAATCAACACCTCACCCCACCAGGAATTGATCCCACGATCTTATATTTGTGACCGGGGAACGCTACCTCTGGGCAACAAGGACAATAAAAGCAGTCCTAGACTCTACCATATTTCACACAAAGCCTGTTCAACGACCTTATGGCGCCATGAACCTCTAATGGGGACCACCCGTGCCGCTTAGGGGATAAGAGCAACGTTTTACCAAATCCGGCTTGGAAACTCGAGGATCCAAATATATTTCATTAGCCCAATAAGGCACGCGGACTTCTACATATAATCAACACCTCACCCCACCAGGATTTAAACCCACGATCTTATAATTGTGACCGGGGAACGCTACCTCTGGCCCACCAGGAAAATTAAAGCAATCCTAGACTCTACTAAATTTCACACAAAGCCTGTTCAACGACCTTATGGCGCAATGAACCTCTAATGGGGACCACCCGTGCCGCTTAGGTGATCAGAGCAACATTTTACCAAATCCGGCTTGGAAACACGAGGATCCATATATATTTCATTAGCCCAATAGAGCACGCGGACTTCTACATATAATCAACACCTAAACTCACCAGGATTCAAACTCACGATCTTATAATTGTGACCGGGGTATGCTACCTCTGGGCCACCAGGACAATAAAAGCAGTCCTATACACTGCTATATTTCACACAAAGCCTATTCAACGACCTTATGGCGCTATGAACCTCTAATGGGGACCACCCGTGCCGCTTAGGTGATCAGAGCAACGTTTTACCAAATGCGGCTTCGAAACACGAGGATCCATATATATTTCATTTGCCCAATAAAGCACGCGGACTTCTTCATATAATCAACACCTCACCCCACCAGGATTTGAACCCACGATCTTATAATTGTGACCGGGGAATGCTACCTCTGGGCCACCAGGACAATAAAAGCAGTCCTAGACTCTGCTATATTTCACACAAAGCCTGTTAAACGAGCTTATGGCGCCGAGAACCTCTAATGGGGACCACCCGTGCCGCTTAGGTGATCAGAGCAACGTTTTACCAAATGCGGTTTCGAAACACGAGGATCCATATATATTTCATTAGCCCAATAAACACGCGGACTTCTACATATAATCAACACCTCACCCCACCAGGATTTGAACCCACGATCTTCAAATTGTGACAGGGGAACGATTACCTCTGGGCCACCAGGACAATAAAAGCAGTCCTAGACTCTGATATATTTCACACAAAGCCTGTTCAACGAGATTATGGCACCGTGAACCTCTAATGGGGACCACCCGTGCTGCTTAGGTGAGCAGAGCAATGTTTTACCAAATGCGGCTTCGAAACACGTGGATCCATATATATTTCATTATCCCAATAAAGCACGCGGACTTCTACATATAATCAACACCTCACCCCACCAGGATTTGAACCCACGATCTTATAATTGTGACCGGGGGACGCTACCTCTGGGCCACCAGGACACTAAAAGCAGTCCTAGACTCTGTTATATTTCACACAAAGCCTGTTCAACGACCTTATGGCGCCATGAACCTCTAATGGGGACCACCCGTGCCACTTAGGTGATCAGAGTAACGTTTAACGAAATGCGGCTACGAAACACGAGGATCCAAATATATTTCTTTAGCCCAATAAAGCACGCGGACTTCTACATAAAATCAACACCTCACCCCACCAGGATTCAAACCCAAAATCTTATAATTGTGACCAGGGAATGCTACCTGTGGACCACCAGGACACTAAAAGCACTCCTAGACTCTGTTATATTTCACGCAAAGCTTGTTCAATGAGCTTATGGCGCCGTGAACCTCTACTGGGGACCACCAGTGCCGCTTAGGTGATAAGAGCAACGTTTTACCAAATCCCGCTTGGAAACACGAGGATCCATATATATTTCATTAGCCCAATAAAGCACGCGGACTTCTACATAAAATCAACACCTCACCCCACCAGGATTCAATCCCAAAATCATATGATTGTGATTAGGGAATGCTACCTGTGGACCACCAGGACACTAAAAGCAGTCCTAGACTCTGTTATATTTCACACAAAGCCTGTTCAACGAGCTTATGGCGCCGTGAACCTCTAATGGAGACCACACGTGCCGCTTGGTGACCAGAGCAACGTTTTACCAAATCCGGCTACGAAGCACGAGGATCCAAATATATTTCTTTAGCCCAATAAAGCACGCGGACTTCTACATAAAATCACCACCTCACCCCACCAGGATTCAAACCCAAAATCTTATAATTGTGACCAGGGAATGCTACCTGTGGACCACCAGGACCGTAAAAGCAGTCATAGACTGTTATATTTCACACAAAGCCTGTTCAACGAGCTTATGGCGCCGTGAACCTCTAATGAGGACCACCAGTGCCGCTTAGGTGTTCAGAGTAACGTTTTACTAAATCCGGCTTCGAAACACGAGGATCCATATCTATTTCATTAGCCCAATAGAGCACGCACATTTCTACATATAATCAACACCTCACCCCACCAGGATTCGAACCAACGATCTTATAATTGTGACCGGGGAACGCTACCTCTGGGCCACCAGGACACTAAAAGCAGTCCTGAACTCTGTTATATTTCACAAAAAGCCTGTTCAATGAGCTTATGGCGCCGTGAACCTTTAATGGGGACCACCCGTGCCGCTTAGGTGATCAGAGCAACGTTTTACCAAATCCGGCTTCGAAACACGAGGATCCATATATATTTCATTAGCCCAATAAAGCACCCGGACTTCTACATATAATCAACACCTCACCCCACCAGGATTTGAACCCACGATCTTATATTTGTGACCGGGGAACGCTACCTCTGGGCAACAAGGACAAAAAAAGCAGTCCTAGACTCTACCATATTTCACACAAAGCCTGTTCAACGACCTTATGGCGCCATGAACCTCTAATGGGGACCACCCGTGCCGCTTAGGTGATAAGAGCAACGTTTTACCAAATCCGGCTTGGAAACACGAGGATCCATATCTATTTCATTAGCCCAATAAAGCATGCGGACTTCTACATATAATCAACACCTCACCCCACCAGGATTTGAACCCACGATCTTATAATTGTGACCGGGGAACGCTACCTCTGGGCAACCAGGACAATAAATGCAGTCCTAGACTCTACTATATTTCACACAAAGCCTGTTCAACGACCTTATGGTGCCATGAACCTCTAATGGGGACCACCCATTCCGCATAGGTGATAAGAACAACGTTTTACCAAATCCGGCTTGGAAACACGAGGATCCATATATATTTCATTAGCCCAATAAAGCACGCGGACTTCTACATATAATCAACACCTCACCCCACCAGGATTTGAACCCACGATCTTATATTTGTGACCGGGGAACGCTACCTCTGGGCAACAAGGACAAAAAAAGCAGTCCTAGACTCTACCATATTTCACACAAAGCCTGTTCAACGACCTTATGGCGCCATGAACCTCTAATGGGGACCACCCGTGCCGCTTAGGTGATAATAGCAACGTTTTACCAAATCCGGCTTGGAAACACGAGGATCCATATATATTTCATTAGCCCAATAAAGCACGCGGACTTCTACATATAATCAACACCTCACGCCACCAGGATTCAAACCCACGATCTTATAATTGTGACCGGGATATGCTACCTCTGGGCCACCAGGACAATAAAAGCAGTCCTAGACTCTACTATATTTCACACAAAGCCTATTCAACGACCTTATGGCGCCATGAACCTCTAATGGGGACCACCCGTGCCGCTTAGGTGATCAGAGCAACGTTTTACCAGATCCGGCTTGGAAACACGAGGATCCATATATATTTTATTAGCCCAATAAAGCACTCGGACTTCTACATATAATCAACACCTCACCCCACCAGGATTCAAACCCACGATCTTATAATTGTGACCGGGGTATGCTATTTCTGGGCCACCAGGACAATAAGAGCACTCCTAGACTCTACTATATTTCACACAAAGCCTGTTCAACGACCTTATGGCGCCATGAACCTCTAATGGGGACCACCCGTGCCGCTTAGGTGATCAGAGCAACGTTTTACCAAATCCGGCTTCGAAACACGAGGATCAATATATATTTCATTAGCCCAATAAAGCACGCGGACTTCTACATATAATCAACACCTCACCCCACCAGAGGTTGAACCCACGATCTTCTAATTGTGACCGGGGAACGCTACCTCTGGGCCATCAGGACACTAAAAGCAGTCCTAGACTGCTATATTTCACACAAAGCCTGGTTCAACGAGCTTATGGCGCTTTGAACCACTATAGGGGACCACCCGTGCTGCTTAAGTGATCAGAGCAACGTTAAACCAAATCCGGCATCGAAACACGAGGATCCATATATATTTCATTAGCCCAATAAAGCACGCGGACTTCTACATATAATCAACACCTCACCCCACCAGGATTTGAACCCACGATCTTATAATTGTGACCGGGGAACGCTACCTCCTGGCCACTAGGACAATAAAAGCAGTCCTAGACTCTGCTATATTTCACAAAAAGCCTGTTCAACGAGATTATGGCGCCGTGAACATCTAATGGGGACCACACGTGCCGCTTCGGGACCAGAGCAACGTTTTACCAAATCGGCTACGAAACACGAGGATCCAAATATATTTCTTTAGCCGAATAAAGCATGCGGACTTCTACATAAAATCAACACCTCACCCCACCAGGATTCAAAACCAAAATCTTATAATTGTGACCAGGGAATGCTACCTGTGGACCACCAGGACACTAAAAGCAGTCCTAGACTCTGTTATATTTCACACAAAGCCTGTTCAACGAGCTTATGGGGCTGTGAACCTCTAATGGGGACCACCCGTGCCGCTTAGGTGATAAGAGCAACGTTTAACCAAATCCGGCTTGGAAACACGAGGATCCATATATATTTCATTAGCCCAATAAAGCATGCGGACTTCTACATATAATCAACACCTCACCCCACCAGAATTCAAACCCACGATCTTATAATTGTGACCGGGTTATGCTACCTCTGGGCCACCAGGACAATAAGAGCAGTTCTAGACTCTACTATATTTCACACAAAGCCTGTTCAACGACCTTATGGCGCCATGAACCTCTAATGGGGACCACCCGTGCCGCTTAGGTGATCAGAGCAACGTTTTACCAAATGCGGCTTCGAAACACGAGGATCCATATATATTTCGTTAGCCCAATAAAGCACGCGGACTTCTTCATATAATCAACACCTCACCCCATCAGGGTTCGAACCCACGATCTTCTAATTGTGACCGGGGAACGCTACCTCTGGGCCACCAGGACAATAAAAGCAGTCCTAGACTCTGCTATATTTCACAGAAAGCCTGTTCAATGAGCTTATGGCGCTGTGAACCTCTAATGGGGACCACCAGTGCTGCTTAGGTGATCAGAGCAACGATTTACCAAATCCGGCTTGGAAACACGAGGATCCATATATATTTTATTAGCCCAATAAAGCACTCGGACTTCTACATATAATCAACACCACACCCCACCAGGATTCAAACCCACGATCTTATAATTGTGTCCGGGGTATGCTATTTCTGGGCACCAGGAGAATATAAGCAGTCCTAGACTCTACTATATTTCACACAATGCCTGATCAACGACCTTATGGCGCCATGAACCTCTAATGGGGACCACCCGTGCCGCTTAGGTGATCAGAGCAACGTTTTACCAAATCCGGCTTCGAAACACGAGGATCCATATATATTTCATTAGCCCAATAAAGCACGCGGACTTCTACATATAATCAACACCTCACCCCACCAGGATTTGAACCCACGATCTTATAATTGTGACCGGGGAACGCTACCTCTGGGCCACCAGGACAATAAAAGCAGTCCTAGATTCTGCGATTTTTCACACAAAGCCTGTTCAACGAGCTTATGGCGCTGTGAACCACTATAGGGGACCACCCGTGCTGCTTAGGTGATCATAGCAACGTTTTACCAAATGCGGCTTCGAAACATGAGTATCCATATATATTTCATTAGCCCAATAAAGCACGCGGACTTCTACATATAATCAACACCTAACCCCACCAGGATTTGAGCCCACGATCTTATAATTGTGACCGGGGAACGCTACCTCTGGGCCACCAGGACAATAAAAGCAGTCCTAGATTCTGCTATATTTCACACAAAGCCTGGTTCAACGAGCTTATGGCGCTGGGAACCACTATAGGGGACCACCGTACTTAAGTGATCAGAGCAACATTAAACCAATCCAGCATCAGAAACACGAGGATCCATATATATTTCACATTAGCCCCAATAAAGCCCGCGGACTTCTACATATAATCAACACCTCACCCCACCAGGATTTGAACCCACGATCTTATAATTGTGACCAGGGAATGCTACCTGTGGACAACCAGGACACTAAAAGCAGTCCTAGACTCTGGTATATTTCACACAAAGCCTGTTCAACGAGCTTATTGCGCCGTGAACCTCAAATGGGGACCACACGTGCCGCTTCGGGACCACAGCAACGTTTTACCAAATCCGTCTACGAAACACGAGGATCCAAATATATTTCTTGAGCCCAATAAAGCATGCGGACTTCTACATAAAATCAACACCTCACCCCATCAGGATTCAAACCAAAAATCTTATAATTGTGACAAGGGAATGCTACCTGTGGACCACCAGGACACTAAAAGCTGTCCTAGACTCTGTTATATTTCACACAAAGCCTGTTCAACGAGCTTATGGGGCTGTGAACCACTATAGGGGACCACCCGTGCCCCTGAGGTGATCAGAGCAACGTTTTACCAAATGAGGCTTCAAAACACAAGGATCCATATATATTTCATAAGCGCAATAAAGCACGCGTCTTCTACATATAATCAACACCTCACCCCACCAGGATTTGAACCCACGATCTTATAATTGTGACCGGGGAACGCTACCTCTGGGCAACCAGGACAATAAAAGCAGTCCTAGACTCTACTATATTTCACACAAAGCCTGTTCAACGACCTTATGGCGCCATGAACCTCTAATGGGGACCACCGTACCGCTTAGGTGATCAGAGCAACGTTTTACCAAATCCGGCTGGAAACA
This sequence comes from Homarus americanus, assembly GCF_018991925.1. NCBI lineage: Eukaryota > Metazoa > Arthropoda > Malacostraca > Decapoda > Nephropidae > Homarus > Homarus americanus. Next base: position 3,468 of record NW_024740823.1, on the reverse strand, counting down.
CGAGGATCCATATATATTTCATTGGCCAATAAAGCATGCGGACTTCTACATATAATCAACGCCTCACCCCACCAGGATTTGAAGCCACGATCTTATAATTGTGACCGGGGAACGCTACCTCTGGGCCACCAGGACAATAAAACCAGTCCTAGACTCTGCTATATTTCACAAAAAGCCTGTTCAACGAGCTTATGGCGTCGTGGAACTCTAATGGGGACCACCCGTGCGGCAAGTGATCGGTTGCCAAATCGACTCTGAAACACGAGGATCCAAATATATTTCTTGAGCCCAATAAAGCATGCGGACTTCTACATAAAATCAACACCTCACCCCACCAGGATTCAACCCCAAAATCTTATAATTGTGACAAGGGAATGCTACCTGTGGACCACCAGGACACTAAAAGCTGTCCTAGACTCTATTATATTTCACACAAAGCCTGTTCAACGAGCTTATGGGGCTGTGAACCACTATAGGGGACCACCCGTGCCCCTTAGGTGATCAGAGCAACGTTTTACCAAATGCGGCTTCAAAACACGAGGATCCATATATATTTCATTAGCCCAATAAAGCACGCGTCTTCTACATATAATCAACACCTCACCCACCAGGATTTGAAACCACGATCTTATAAATGTGACGGGGGAACGCTACCTCTGGGCAACCAGGACAATAAAAGCAGTCCTAGACTCTGCTATATTTCACACACAGCCTGTTCAACGAGCTTATGACGCTGTGAACCTCCAATGGGGACCATCTGTGCCGCTTAGGTGATCAGAGCAACGTTTTACCAAATCCGGCTTGGAAACATGAGGATCCATATATATTTCATTAGCCCAGTAAAGCACTCGGACTTCTACATATAATCAACACCTCACCCCACCAGGATTCAAACCCACGATCTTATATTGTGACCGGGGTATGCTACCTCTGGGCCACCACGACAATAAAATTACTCCTAGACTCTACTATATTTCACACAAAGCCTGTTCAACGACCTTATGGCGCAATGAACCTCTAATGGGGACCACCCGTGCCGCTTAGGTGATCGGAGCAACGTTTTACCAAATCCGGCTTCGAAACACGAGGATCCATATAAATTTCATTAGCCCAATAAAGCACGCGGGCTTCTACATATAATCAACACCGCACCCCACCAGGATTCGAACCCATGATCTTCTAATTGTGACCGGGGAACGCTACCTCTGGGCCACCAGGACAATAAAAGCAGTCCTAGACTCTGCTATATTTCACAGAAAGCCTGTTCAACGAGCTTATGATGCTGTGAACCTCTAATGGGGATCATCTGTGCGGCTTAGGTGATCAGAGCAACGTTTTACCAAATCCGGCTTCGAAACACGAGGATCAATATATATTTCATTAGCCCAATAAAGCACGCGGACTTCTACATATAATCAACACCTCACCCCACCAGGGTTCGAACCCACGATCTTCTAATTGTGACCGGAGAACGCTACCTCTGGGCCACCAGGACACCAAAAGCAGTCCTAGACTGCTATATTTCACACAAAGCCTGGTTCAACGAGCTTATGGCGCTTTGAACCACTATAGGGGACCACCCGTGCTGCTTAAGTGATCAGAGCAACGTTAAACCAAATCCGGCATCGAAACACGAGGATCCATATATATTCATTAGCCCAATAAAGCACGCGGACTTCTACATATAATCAACACCTCACACCACCAGGATTTGAACCCACGATCTTATAATTGTGACCGGGGAACGCTACCTCTGGGCCACTAGGACAATAAAAGCAGTCCTAGACTCTGCTATATTTCACACAAAGCCTGTTCAACGAGATTATGGCGCCGTGAACCTCTAATGGGGACCACACGTGCCGCTTCGGGACCAGAGCAACGTTTTACCAAATCGGCTACGAAACACGAGGATCCAAATATATTTCTTTTGCCCAATAAAGCATGCGGACTTCTATATAAAATCAACACCTCACCCCACCAGGATTCAAACCCAAAATCTTATAATTGTGACCAGGAATGCTACCTGTGGACCACCAGGACACTGAAAGCAGTCCTAGACTCTGTTATATTTCACACAAAGCCTGTTCAACGAGCTTATGGGGCTGTGAACCTCTAATGGGGACCACCCGTGCCGCTTAGGTGATAAGAGCAACGTTTTACCAAATCCGGCTTGGAAACACGAGGATCCATATATATTTCATTAGCCCAATAAAGCATGCGGATTTCTACATATAATCAACACCTCACCCCACCAGAATTCAAACCCACGATCTTATAATTGTGACCGGGTTATGCTACCTCTGGGCCACCAGGACAATAAAAGCAGTTCTAGACTCTACTATATTTCACACAAAGCCTGTTCAACGACCTTATGGCGCCATGAACCTCTAATGGGGACCATCTGTGCCGCTTAGGTGATCAGAGCAACGTTTTACCAAATGCGGCTTCGAAACACGAGGATCCATATATATTTCGTTAGCCCAATAAAGCACGCGGACTTCTTCATATAATCAACACCTCACCCCATCAGGGTTCGAACACACGATCTTCTAATTGTGACCGGGGAACGCTACCTCTGGGCCACCAGGACAATAAAAGCAGTCCTAGATTCTGCTATATTTCACACAAAGCCTGTTCAACGAGCTTATGGCGCTGTGAACCACTATAGGGGACCACCCGTGCTGCTTAGGTGATCAGAGCAACGTTTTACCAAATGTGGCTTCGAAACACGATGATCCATATATATTTCATTAGCCCAATAAAGCACGCGGACTTCTTCATATAATCAACACCTCACCCCACCAGGGTTCGAACCCACGATCTTTTGATTGTGACCGGGGAACGCTACCTCTGGGCCACCAGGACACTAAAAGCAGTCCTAGACTCTGCTATATTTCACAGAAAGCCTGTTCAATGAGCTTATGGCGCTGTGAACCTCCAATGGGGACCACCCGTGCCGCTTAGGTGATCAGAGCAACGTTTTACCAAATCCGGCTTGGAAACACGAGGATCCATATATATTTTATTAGCCCAATAAAGCACTCGGACTTCTACATGTAATCAACACCTCACCCCACCAGGATTCAAACCCACGATCTTATAATTGTGTCCGGGGTATGCTATTTCTGGGCCACCAGGAGAATATAAGCAGTCCTAGACTCTACTATATTTCACACAAAGCCTGATCAACGACCTTATGGCGCCATGAACCTCTAATGGGGACCACCCGTGCCGCTTAGGTGATCAGAGCAACGTTTTACCAAATCCGGCTTCGAAACACGAGGATCCATATATATTTCATTAGCCCAATAAAGCACGCGGACTTCTACATATAATCAACAATCACCCCACCAGGATTTGAACCCACGATCTTATAATTGTGACCGGGGAGCGCTACCTCTGAGCCACCAGGACAATAAAAGCAGTCCTAGATTCTGCTATATTTCACACAAAGCCTGGTTCAACGAG
>NW_024740822.1:0-14008 GCF_018991925.1 Homarus americanus | reverse complement strand
GGGTGGTCCCCATCAGAGGTTCACGGCGCCATAAGCTCGTTGAACAGGTTTTGTGTGAAATATAGCAGAGTCTAGGACTGCTTTTATTGTCCTGGTGGCCCAGAGGTAGCGTTCCCCGGTCACAATTATAAGATCGTGGGTTCAAATCCTGGTGGGGTGAGGTGTTGATTAAATGTAGAAGTCCACGTGCTTTCTTGGGCTAATGAAATATATATGGATCCTGCTTGTTTCGAAGCCGCATTTGGTAAAATGTTGGTCTGATCACCTAAGCAGCACGGGCGGTCCCCATTAGAGTTTCACGGCGCCATAAGCTCGTTGAACAGGCTATGTGTGAAATATAGCAGAGTCTAGGACTGCTTTTATTGTCTTGGTGGCCCAGAGTTAGCGTCCCCCGGTCACAATTATAAGATTGTGGGTTCAATTCCTGGTGGGGTGAGGTGTTGATTATATGTAGAAGTCCGCGTGCATTAATGGTCTAATGAAATATATATGGATCCTCGGGTTTCGAAGCCACATTTGGTAAAACGTTGCTCTGATCACCTAAGCGGCACGGGGGGTCCCCATTAGAGGTTCACGGCGCCATAAGCTCGTTGAACAGGTTTTTTGTGAAATATAGCAGAGTCTAGGAATGCTTTTAGTGTCCTGGTGGGCCAGATGTAGCGTTCCCCGGTCACAATTATAAGATCATGGGTTCAAATCCTGGTGGGGTGAGGTGTTGATTATATGTAGAAGTCCGCATGCTTTATTGGGCTAATGAAATATACATGGATCCTCGTGTTTCGAAGCCAGATTTGGTGAAACGTTGCCCTGATCACCTAAGCGGCACGGGTGGTCCCCATTAGAGGTTCATGGCACCATAAGGTCGTTGAACAGGCTTTGTGTGAAATATAGTAGAGTCTAAGACTGCATTTATTGTCCTGGTTGCCCAGAGGTAGCATTCCCCGGTCACAATTATAAGATCGCGGGTTCAAATCCTGGTGGGTTGAGGTGTTGATTATATGTAGAAGTCCGCATGCATTATTGGGCTAATGAAATTTATATGGATCCTCGTGTTTCCAAGCCGGATTTGGTAAAACGTTGCTCTTATCACTTAAGCGGCACGGGTGGTCCCCTATAGTGGTTCACGGTGCCATAAGCTCGTTGAACAGGCTTTATGTGAAATATAACAGAGTCTAGGACTGCTTTTCGTCCTGGTGCCCAGAGGTAGCGCGCTCCCCGGTCACAATTATAAGATCGTGCTTCAAATCCTGGTGGGGTGAGGCTTTGATTATATGTAGAAGTCTGCGGCTTTATTGGGCTAATGAAACATTTGCGGATCCTCGGTTTCGCCGTGATTGGTTAAACGTTGCTCTGATCACCTGCTGCACGGGTGGTCCCCTATAGGTGGTTCATAGCGCCCATAAGCTCAAGCTGGAACAGGGGTTTTGTGAAATATAGGGAGTTCAGAACTGCTTTTATTAATGGTGGCCCAGAGGTAGCATACCCGGGTCACAATTATAAGATCGTGGGTTTGAACCCTGGTGGGGTGAGGTGTTGATTAAATGTAGAAGTCCGCGTGCTTTATTGGGTTAATGAAATATATATGGATCCTCGTGTTTCGAAGCCAGATTTGGTAAAACGTTGCCCTGATCACTTAAGCGGCGCGGGTGGTCCCCATTAGAGGTTCACGGCGCCATAAGCTCGTTGAACAGGCTTTGTGTGAAATATAGCAGAGTCTAGGACAGCTTTTATTGTCCTGGTGGCCCAGAGGTAGCATCCCCCGGTCACAATTATAAGATTGTTGGTTCAAATCCTGGTGGGGTGAGGTGTTGATTATATGTAGAAGTCCGCGTGCATTAATGGTCTAATGAAATATATATGGATCCTCGGGTTTCGAAGCCACATTTGGTAAAACGTTGCTCTGATCACCTAAGCGGCACGGGGAGTCCCCATTAGAGGTTCACGGCGCCATAAGCTCGTTGAACAGGCTATGTGTGAAATATAGCAGAGTCTAGGACTGCTTTTATTGTCCTGGTGGCCCAGAGTTAGCGTCCCCCGGTCACAATTATAAGATTGTGGGGTTCAACTTGCAAGTGAGGTGCTGATTATATGTAGAAGTCCGCGGCTTTATTGGGTTAATGAAATAGCATGGATCCTCGTGTTTCGAAGCCAGATTTGGTAAAACGTTGCCCTGATCACTTTGGGCGTGCACGGTGGTCCCTTTGTATTAGAGGTTCACGGCGCCATAAGCTCGTTGAACAGGCTTTGTGTGAAATATAGCAGAGTCTAGGACTGCTTTTATTGTCCCAGTGGCCCAGAGGTAGCGTTTCCTGGTCACAATTATAAGATCGTGGGTTCAAATCCTGGTAGGGTGAGGTGTTGATTATATGTAAAAGTCCACGTGCTTTATTGGGCTAATGAAATATATATGGATCCTCGTGTTTCGAAACCGGATTTGGTAAAACGTTGCTCTGATCACCTAAGCGGCACTGGTGGTCCCCATTAGAGGTTCATGGTGCCATAAGGTCGTTGAACAGGCTTTGTGTGAAATATAGAAGAGTCTAGGACTGCTTTTCTTGTCCTGGTGGCCCAGAGGTAGCGTTCCCCGGTCACAATTATAAGATCGTGGCTTCAAATCCTGGTGGGGTGAGGCTTTGATTATATGTAGAAGTCTGCGTGCTTTATAAGGCTAATGAAATATTTATGGATCCTCGGGTTTCGAAGCCGCATTTGGTTAAACGTTGCTCTGATCACCTAAGCGGCACGGGTGGTCCCCTATAGTGGTTCATAGCGCCATAAGCTCGTTGAACAGGCATTGTGTGAAATATAGTAGAGGCTAGAACTGCTTTTATTGTCGTGGTGGCCCAGAGGTAGCATACCCCGGTCACAATTATAAGATCGCGGGTTTGAACCCTGGTGGGGTGAGGTGTTGATTATATGTAGAAGTCCGCGTGCTTTATTGGGCTAATGAAATATATATGGATCCTTCTTGTTTCGAAGCCGCATTTAGTAAAACGTTGGTCTGATCACCTAAGCGGCACGGGTGGTCCCCATTAGAGGTTCATGGCGCCATAAGCTCGTTGAACAGGCTTTGTGTGTATTATAGCAGAGTCTAGGACTGCTCTTAGTGTCCTGGTGGCCCAGAGGTAGCGTTCCCCGGTCACAATTAGAAGATCTTGGGTTCGAATCCTGGTGGGGTGTGTTGTTGATTATATGAAGAAGTGAGCGTGCTTTATTGGGCTAATGAAATATATATGGATCCTCGTGTTTCGAAGCCGCATTTGGAAAAACGTTGCTCTAATCACCTAAACGGCATGGGTGGTCCCCATTAGAGGTTCACGGCGCCATAAGCTCATTGAACAGGCTTTGTGTGAAATATAGCAGAGTCTAGGACTGCTTTTATTGTCCTGGTGGCCCAGTGGTAGCGTTCCCCGGTCACAATTATAAGATCGTTGGTTCAAATCCTGGTGGGGTGAGGTGTTGATTACATGTAGAAGTCCGCGTGCTTTAATGGTCTAATGAAATATATATGGATCCTCGGGTTTCGAAGCCACATTTGGTAAAACGTTGCTCTGATCACCTAAGCGGCACGGGTGGTCCCCATTAGAGGTTCACGGCGCCATAAGCTCGTTGAACAGGCTTTGTGTGAAATATAGGAGAGACTAGGAATGCTTTTTAGTCTCCTGGTGAGCCAGAGGTAGCGTTCCCCGGTCATAATTAGAAGATCGTGGGTTCGAATCCTGGTGGGGTGAGGTGTTGATTATATGAAGAAGTCCGCGTGCTTTATTGGGCTAATGAAATATATGTGGATCCTCGTGCTTCGAAGCCGCATTTGGTAAAACGTTGCTCCGATCTCCTAAGCAGCATGGGTGGTCCCCATCAGAGGTTCACGGCGCCATAAGCTCGTTGAACAGGTTTTGTGTGAAATATAGCAGAGTCTAGGACTGCTTTTATTGTCCTGATGGCCCAGAGGTAGCGTTCCCCGGTCACAATTATAAGATCGTGGGTTCAAATCCTGGTGGGGTTAGGTGTTGATTAAATGTAGAAGTCCACGTGCTTTATTGGCCTAAGGAAATATATATGGATCCTTCTTGTTTCGAAGCCGCATTTGGTAAAATGTTGGTCTGATCACCTAAGCAGCACGGGTGGTCCCCATTAGAGTTTCACGGCGCCATAAGCTCGTTGAACAGGCTATGTGTGAAATATAGCAGAACCTAGGACTGCTTTTATTGTCCTGGTGGCCCAGAGTTAGCGTCCCCCGGTCACAATTATAAGATTGTGGGTTCAAATCCTGGTGGGGTGAGGTGTTGATTATATGTAGAAGTCCGCGTGCTTTATTGGGTTAATGAAATATATATGGATCCTCGTGTTTCGAAGCCAGATTTGGTAAAACGTTGCCCTGATCAATTAAGCGGCACCGGTGGTCCCCATTAGAGGTTCACGGCGCCATAAGCTCGTTGAACAGGCTTTGTGTGAAATATAGCAGAGTCTAGAGCTGCTTTTATTGTCGTGGTGGCCCAGAGGTAGCATACCCCGGTCACAATTATAAGATCGTGGGTTTGAACCCTGGTGGGGTGAGGTGTTGATTATATGTAGAAGTCCGCGTGCTTTATTGGGCTAATGAAATATATATGGATCCTTCTTGTTTCGAAGCCGCATTTAGTAAAACGTTGGTCTGATCACCTAAGCGGCACGGGTGGTCCCCATTAGAGGTTCATGGCACCATAAGCTCGTTGAACAGGCCTTGTGTGTAATATAGCAGAGTCTAGGACTGCTCTTAGTGTCCTGGTGGCCCAGAGGTAGCGTTCCCCGGTCACAATTAGAAGATCTTGGGTTCGAATCCTGGTGGGGTGTGTTGTTGATTATATGAAGAAGTGAGCGTGCTTTATTGGGCTAATGAAATATATATGGATCCTCGTGTTTCGAAGCCGCATTTGGTAAAACGTTGCTCTAATCACCTAAGCGGCACGGGGGGTCCCCATTAGAGGTTCACGGCGCCATAAGCTCGTTGAACAGGCTTTGTGTGAAATATAGCAGAATCTAGGACTGCTTTTATTGTCCTGGTGGCCCAGAGGTAGCATTCGCCCGTCACAATTATAAGATCGTTGGTTCAAATCCTGGTGGGGTGAGGTGTTGATTACATGTAGAAGTCCGGGTGCTTTAATGGTCTAATGAAATATATATGGATCCTCGGGTTTCGAAGCCACATTTGGTAAAACGTTGCCCTGATCACTTAAGCGGCACGGGTGGTCCCCATTAGAGGTTCACGGCGCCATAAGGTCGTTGAACAGGCTTTGTGTGAAATATAGCAGAGTCTAGGACTGCTTTTATTGTCCTGGTGGCCCAGAGGTAGCATTCCCCGGTCACAATTATAAGATCGTGGGTTCAAATGCTGGTGGGGTGAGGTGTTGATTATATGTAGAAGTCTGCGTGCTTTATTGGGCTAATGAAAAATATATGGATCCTCGGGTTTCGAAGCCGCATTTGGTAAAATGTTGGTCTGATCACCTAAGCAGCACGGGTGGTCCCCATTAGAGTTTCACGGCGCCATAAGCTCGTTGAACAGGCTATTTGTTAAATATAGCAGAGTCTAGGACTGCTTTTATTGTCCTGGTGGCCCAGAGTTAGCGTCCCCCGGTCACAATTATAAGATTGTGGGTTCAAATCCTGGTGGGGTGAGGTGTTGATTATATGTAGAAGTCCGCGTGCTTTATTGGGTTAATGAAATATATATGGATCCTCGTGTTTCGTAGCCAGATTTGGTAAAACGTTGCCCTGATCACTTAAGCGGCACGGGTGGTCCCCATTAGAGGTTCACGGCGCCATAAGCTCGTTGAACAGGCTTTGTGTGAAATATAGCAGAGTCTAGGACTGCTTTTATTGTCCTGGTGGCCCAGAGGTAGCAACCCCCGGTCACAATTATAAGATTGTTGGTTCAAATCCTAGTGGGTTGAGGTGTTGATTATATGTAGAAGTCCGCTTGCTTTATTGGGTTAATGAAATATATATGGATCCTCGTGTTTCGAAGCCAGATTTGGTAAAACGTTGCCCTGATCACCTAAGTGGCACGGGTAGGCCCAATTAGAGGTTCACGGCGCCATAAGCTCGTTGAACAGGCTTTGTGTGAAATATAGCAGAGTCTAGGACTGCTTTTATTGTCCTAGTGGCCCAGAGGTAGCGTTTCCTGGTCACAATTATAAGATCGCGGGTTCAAATCCTGGTAGGGTGAGGTGTTGATTATATGTAGAAGTCCGCGTGCTTTATTGGGCTAATGAAATATATATGGATCCTCGTGTTTCGAAGCCGGATTTGGTAAAACGTTGCTCTGATCACCTAAGCGGCACTGGTGGTCCCCTATAGTGGTTCACAGCGCCATAAGCTCGTTGAACAGGCTTTGTGTGAAATATAGCAGAGTCTAGGACAGCTTTTATTGTTCTAGTAGCCCAGAGGTAGCATTCCCGGGTCACAATTATAAGATCGCGGCTTCAAATCCTGGTGGGTGAGGCTTCTGATTATGGCGTAGAAGTCTGCGCAAGGCTTTTATTGGGCAGCCGGAACATTTGCGGATCCTGCTTCGTCGCGACGGTTAACGGCGTTCTGATCACCTAAGCGGCACGGGTGGTCCCCTATAGTGGTTCATGGCGCCATAAGCTCGTTGAACAGGCTTTGTGTGAAATATAGTAGAGTCTAGAACTGCTTTTATTGTCGTGGTGGCCCAGAGGTAGCATACCCCGGTTACAATTATAAGATCGTGGGTTTGAACCCTGGTGGGGTGAGGTATTGATTATATGTAGAAGTCCGCGTGCTTTATTGGGCTAATGAAATATATATGGATTCTTCTTGTTTCGAAGCCGCATTTAGTAAAACGTTGGTCTGATCACCTAAGCGGCACGGGTGGTCCCCATTAGAGGTTCATGGCGCCATAAGCTCGTTGAACAGGCTTTGTGTGTAATATAGCAGAGTCTAGGACTGCTCTTAGTGTCCTGGTGGCCCAGAGGTAGCGTTCCCCGGTCACAATTAGAAGATCTTGGGTTCGAATCCTGGTGGGGTGTGTTGTTGATTATATGAAGAAGTGAGCGTGCTTTATTGGGCTAATGAAATATATATGGATCCTCGTGTTTCGAAGCCGCATTTGGTAAAACGTTGCTCTAATCACCTAAACGGCATGGGTGGTCCCCATTAGAGGTTCACGGCGCCATAAGCTCATTGAACAGGCTTTGTGTGAAATATAGCAGAGTCTAGGACTGCTTTTATTGTCCTGGTGGCCCAGCGGTAGCGTTCCCCGGTCACAATTATAAGATCGTTGGTTCAAATCCTGGTGGGGTGAGGTGTTGATTACATGTAGAAGTCCGCGTGCTTTAATGGTCTAATGAAATATATATGGATCCTCGGGTTTCGAAGCCACATTTGGTAAAACGTTGCTCTGATCACCTAAGCGGCACGGGTGGTCCCCATTAGAGGTTCACGGCGCCATAAGCTCGTTGAACAGGCTTTGTGTGAAACATAGCAGAGTCTAGGACTGCTTTTATTGTCCTGGTGGCCCAGAGGTAGCATTCCCCGGTCACAATTATAAGATCGTGGGTTCAAATGCTGGTGGGGTGAGGTGTTGATTATATGTAGAAGTCTGCGTGCTTTATTGGGCTAATGAAAAATATATGGATCCTCGGGTTTCGAAGCCGCATTTGGTAAAACGTTGCTCTGATTACCTAAGCGGCACGGGTGGTCCCCATTAGAGGTTCACGGCGCCATAAGCTCGTTGAACAGGCTTTGTGTGAACTATAGGAGAGTCTAGGAATGCTTTTAGTCTCCTGGTGAGCCAGAGGTAGCGTTCCCCGGTCATAATTAGAAGATCGTGGGTTCGAATCCTGGTGGGGTGAGGTGTTGATTATATGAAGAAGTCCGCGTGCTTTATTGGGCTAATGAAATATATATGGATCCTCGTGCTTCGAAGCCGCATTTGGTAAAACGTTGCTCCGATCACCTAAGCGGCATGGGTGGTCCCCATCAGAGGTTCACGGCGCCATAAGCTCGTTGAACAGGTTTTGTGTTAAATATAGCAGAGTCTAGGACTGCTTTTATTGTCCTGGTGGCCCAGAGGTAGCGTTCCCCGGTCACAATTATAAGATCGTGGGTTCAAATCCTGGTGGGGTGAGGTGTTGATTATATGTAAAAGTCCACGTGCTTTATTGGGCTAATGAAATATATATGGATTCTCGTGTTTCGAAACCGGATTTGGTAAAACGTTGCTCTGATCACCTAAGCGGCACTGGTGGTCCCCATTAGAGGTTCATGGCGCCATAAGGTCGTTGAACAGGCTTTGTGTGAAATATAGTAGAGTCTAGGACTGCTTTTCTTGTCCTGGTGGCCCAGAGGTAGCGTTCCCCGGTCACAATTATAAGATCGTGGCTTCAAATCCTGGTGGGGTGAGGCTTTGATTATATGTAGAAGTCTGCGTGCTTTATTGGGCTAATGAAATATTTATGGATCCTCGGGTTTCGAAGCCGTATTTGGTTAAACGTTGCTCTGATCACCTAAGCGGCACGGGTGGTCCCCTATAGTGGTTCATAGCGCCATAAGCTCGTTGAACAGGCTTTGTGTGAAATATAGTAGAGTCTAGAACTGCTTTTATTGTCGTGGTGGCCCAGAGGTAGCACACCCCGGTCACAATTATAAGATCGTGGGTTTGAACCCTGGTGGGGTGAGGTGTTGATTATATGTAGAAGTCCGCGTGCTTTATTGGGCTAATGAAATATATATGGATCCTTCTTGTTTCGAAGCCGCATTTAGTAAAACGTTGGTCTGATCACCTAAGCGGCACGGGTGGTCCCCATTAGAGGTTCATGGCGCCATAAGCTCGTTGAACAGGCTTTGTGTGTAATATAGCAGAGTCTAGGACTGCTCTTAGTGTCCTGGTGGCCCAGAGGTAGCGTTCCCCGGTCACAATTAGAAGATCTTGGGTTCGAATCCTGGTGGGGTGTGTTGTTGATTATATGAAGAAGTGAGCGTGCTTTATTGGGCTAATGAAATATATATGGATCCTCGTGTTTCGAAGCCGCATTTGGTAAAACGTTGCTCTAATCACCTAAACGGCATGGGTGGTCCCCATTAGAGGTTCACGGCGCCATAAGCTCATTGAACAGGCTTTGTGTGAAATATAGCAGAGTCTAGGACTGCTTTTATTGTCCTGGTGGCCCAGCGGTAGCGTTCCCCGGTCACAATTATAAGATCGTTGGTTCAAATCCTGGTGGGGTGAGGTGTTGATTACATGTAGAAGTCCGCGTGCTTTAATGGTCTAATGAAATATATATGGATCCTCGGGTTTCGAAGCCACATTTGGTAAAACGTTGCTCTGATCACCTAAGCGGCACGGGTGGTCCCCATTAGAGGTTCACGGCTCCATAAGCTCGTTGAACAGGCTTTGTGTGAAATATAGGAGAGTCTAGGAATGCTTTTAGTCTCCTGGTGAGCCAGAGGTAGCGTTCCCCGGTCATAATTAGAAGATCGTGGGTTCGAATCCTGGTGGGGTGAGGTGTTGATTATATGTAGAAGTCCGCATGCTTTATTGGGCTATTGAAATATACATGGATCCTCGTGTTTCGAAGCCAGATTTGGTAAAACGTTGCCCTGATCACCTAAGCGGCACGGGTGGTCCCCATTAGAGGTTCATGGTGCCATAAGGTCGTTGAACAGGCTTTGTGTGAAATATAGCAGAGTCTAGGACTGCTTTATTGTCCTAGTGGCCCAGAGGTAGCGTTTCCTGGTCACAATTATAAGATCGTGGGTTCAAATCCTGGTAGGGTGAGGTGTTGATTATATGTAAAAGTCCACGTGCTTTATTGGGCTAATGAAATATATATGGATCCTCGTGTTTCGAAACCGGATTTGGTAAAACGTTGCTCTGATCACCTAAGCGGCACTGGTGGTCCCCATTAGAGGTTCATGGCGCCATAAGGTCGTTGAACAGGCTTTGTGTGAAATATAGTAGAGTCTAGGACTGCTTTTCTTGTCCTGGTGGCCCAGAGGTAGCGTTCCCCGGTCACAATTATAAGATCGTGGCTTCAAATCCTGGTGGGGTGAGGCTTTGATTATATGTAGAAGTCTGCGTGCTTTATTGGGCTAATGAAATATTTATGGATCCTCGGGTTTCGAAGCCGCATTTGGTTAAACGTTGCTCTGATCACCTAAGCGGCACGGGTGGTCCCCTATAGTGGTTCATAGCGCCATAAGCTCGTTGAACAGGCTTTGTGTGAAATATAGTAGAGTCTAGAACTGCTTTTATTGTCGTGGTGGCCCAGAGGTAGCATACCCCGGTCACAATTATAAGATCGTGGGTTTGAACCCTGGTGGGGTGAGGTGTTGATTATATGTAGAAGTCCGCGTGCTTTATTGGGCTAATGAAATATATATGGATCCTTCTTGTTTCGAAGCCGCATTTAGTAAAACGTTGGTCTGATCACCTAAGCGGCACGGGTGGTCCCCATTAGAGGTTCATGGCGCCATAAGCTCGTTGAACAGGCTTTGTGTGTAATATAGCAGAGTCTAGGACTGCTCTTAGTGTCCTGGTGGCCCAGAGGTAGCGTTCCCCGGTCACAATTAGAAGATCTTGGGTTCGAATCCTGGTGGGGTGTGTTGTTGATTATATGAAGAAGTGAGCGTGCTTTATTGGGCTAATGAAATATATATGGATCCTCGTGTTTCGAAGCCGCATTTGGTAAAACGTTGCTCTAATCACCTAAACGGCATGGGTGGTCCCCATTAGAGGTTCACGGCGCCATAAGCTCATTGAACAGGCTTTGTGTGAAATATAGCAGAGTCTAGGACTGCTTTTATTGTCCTGGTGGCCCAGCGGTAGCGTTCCCCGGTCACAATTATAAGATCGTTGGTTCAAATCCTGGTGGGGTGAGGTGTTGATTACATGTAAAAGTCCGCGTGCTTTAATGGTCTAATGAAATATATATGGATCCTCGGGTTTCGAAGCCACATTTGGTAAAACGTTGCTCTGATTACCTAAGCGGCACGGGTGGTCCCCATTAGAGGTTCACGGCGCCATAAGCTCGTTGAACAGGCTTTGTGTGAAATATAGGAGAGTCTAGGAATGCTTTTAGTCTCCTGGTGAGCCAGAGGTAGCGTTCCCCGGTCATAATTAGAAGATCGTGGGTTCGAATCCTGGTGGGGTGAGGTGTTGATTATATGAAGAAGTCCGCGTGCTTTATTGGGCTAATGAAATATATATGGATCCTCGTGCTTCGAAGCCGCATTTGGTAAAACGTTGCTCCGATCACCTAAGCGGCATGGGTGGTCCCCATCAGAGGTTCACGGCGCCATAAGCTCGTTGAACAGGTTTTGTGTGAAATATAGCAGAGTCTAGGACTGCTTTTATTGTCCTGGTGGCCCAGAGGTAGCGTTCCCCGGTCACAATTATAAGATCGTGGGTTCAAATCTTGGTGGGGTGAGGTGTTGATTAAATGTAGAAGTCCGCATGCTTTATTGGGCTAATGAAATATACCATGGATCCTCAATGTTTCGAAGCGAATTTGGTAAAACGTTGCCCTGATCACCTAAGCGGCTTTGGTGGTCCCCCGTAGAGGTTCATGGTGCCCATAAGGTCGTTGAACAGGCTTTGTGTGAAATATGTAGAGTCTAGGACTGCTTTTATTGTCTAATTGTTGAGGTAGCGTTTCACGTCACAATTATAAGATCGTGGGTTCAAATCCTGGTAGGGTGAGGTGTTGATTATATGTAAAAGTTCACGTGCTTTATTGGGCTAATGAAATATATATGGATCCTCGTGTTTCGAAACCGTTTTGGTAAAACGTTGCTCTGATCACCTAAGCGGCACTGGTGGTCCCCATTAGAGGTTCATGGCGCCATAAGGTCGTTGAACAGGCTTTGTGTGAAATATAGTAGAGTCTAGGACTGCTTTTCTTGTCCTGGTGGCCCAGAGGTAGCGTTCCCCGGTCACAATTATATGATCGTTGGTTCAAATCCTGGTGGGGTGAGGTGTTGATTACATGTAGAAGTCCGCGTGCTTTAATGGTCTAATGAAATATATATGGATCCTCGGGTTTCGAAGCCACATTTGGTAAAACGTTGCTCTGATCACCTAAGCGGCACGGGTGGTCCCCATTAGAGGTTCACGGCGCCATAAGCTCGTTGAACAGGCTTTGTGTGAAACATAGCAGAGTCTAGGACTGCTTTTATTGTCCTGGTGGCCCAGAGGTAGCATTCCCCGGTCACAATTATAAGATCGTGGGTTCGAATCCTGGTGGGGTGAGGTGTTGATTATATGAAGAAGTCCGCGTGCTTTATTGGGCTAATGAAATATATGTGGATCCTCGTGCTTCGAAGCCGCATTTGGTAAAACGTTGCTCCGATCACCTAAGCGGCATGGGTGGTCCCCATCAGAGGTTCACGGCGCCATAAGCTCGTTGAACAGGTTTTGTGTGAAATATAGCAGAGTCTAGGACTGCTTTTATTGTCCTGGTGGCCCAGAGGTAGCGTTCCCCGGTCACAATTATAAGATCGTGGGTTCAAATCCTGGTGGGGTGAGGTGTTGATTAAATGTAGAAGTCCACGTGCTTTATTGGGCTAATGAAATATATATGGATCCTTCTTGTTTCGAAGCCGCATTTGGTAAAATGTTGGTCTGATCCCCTAAGCAGCACGGGTGGTCCCCATTAGAGTTTCACGGCGCCATAAGCTCGTTGAACAGGCTATGTGTGAAATATAGCAGAGTCTAGGACTGCTTTTATTGTCCTGGTGGCCCAGAGTTAGCGTCCCCCGGTCACAATTATAAGATTGTGGGTTCAATTCCTGGTGGGGTGAGGTGTTGATTATATGTAGAAGTCCGCGTGCTTTATTGGGTTAATGAAATATATATGGATCCTCGTGTTTTGAAGCCAGATTTGGTAAAACGTTGCCCTGATCACTTAAGCGGCTGCGAATTGGTCCCCCATTAGGAGTTCACGGCATATAGCTAGTTGAATTGAGCTTTAATGTGAAATATGTAGAGGTCTAGAACTTCTTTTATTGTCGTATTTGAGTACTTGCCCGGTCACAATTATGAATCGTGGGTTTGAACCCTGTTGGGGTGAGGTGTTGATTATGTAGAAGTCCGCGTGCTTTATTGGGCTAATGAAATATATATGGATCCTTCTTGTTTCGAAGCCGCATTTAGTAAAACGTTGGTCTGATCACCTAAGCGGCACGCGTGGTCCCCATTAGAGGTTCATGGCGCCATAAGATCGTTGAACAGGCTTTGTGTGTAATATAGCAGAGTCTAGGACTGCTCTTGGTGTCCTGGTGGCCCAGAGGTAGCGTTCCCCGGTCACAATTAGAAGATCTTGGGTTCGAATCCTGGTGGGGTGTGTTGTTGATTATATGAAGAAGTGAGCGTGCTTTATTGGGCTAATGAAATATATATGGATCCTCGTGTTTCGAAGCCGCATTTGGTAAAACGTTGCTCTAATCACCTAAACGGCAAGGGTGGTCCCCATTAGAGGTTCACGGCGCCATAAGCTCATTGAACAGGCTTTGTGTGAAATATAGCAGAGTCTAGGACTGCTTTTATTGTCCTGGTGGCCCAGCGGTAGCGTTCCCCGGTCACAATTATAAGATCGTTGGTTCAAATCCTGGTGGGGTGAGGTGTTGATTACATGTAGAAGTCCGCGTGCTTTAATGGTCTAATGAAATATATAAGGATCCTCGGGTTTCAAAGCCACATTTGGTAAAACGTTGCTCTGATCACCTAAGAGGCATGGGTGGTCCCCATTAGAGGTTCACGGCGCCATAAGCTCGTTGAAGAGGCTTTGTGTGAAACATAGCAGAGTCTAGGACTGCTTTTATTGTCCTGGTGGCCCAGAGGTAGCATTCTCCGGTCACAATTATAAGATCGTGGGTTCAAATGCTGGTGGGCTGAGGTGTTGATTATATGTAGAAGTCTGCGTGCTTTATTGGGCTAATGAAAAATATATGGATCCTCGGGTTTCGAAGCCGCATTTGGTAAAACGTTGCTCTGATTACCTAAGCG
>NW_024740821.1:0-18033 GCF_018991925.1 Homarus americanus | reverse complement strand
ACCACTCAAATACACACACACACACACACACACACACACATATATATATATATGTTCTATAAAAAGAACCCCCGCCCCCCATTATATATATATATATATATATATATATATATATATATATATATATATATATATATATATATATATATATATATATATATATAAAACACACTGAAGGAGGTTAAAACAACAGCCCAGGTCCAATCACATCGCTTCTGATAAAAAAAAAGCAATCTCATTAACGAAAAATAAAACACTTACACCGACCGTCGTAACTAACTTGTGAGAACTTTGTAAGAGTTTAACCCACAAAAACACCAGCTGAGAGGAATCATATGAAGAAAATACAATAACTACAATACAACAATTAAAATTAATCTCTTTAGAAACTCGTAATAATAGGGTTGTGGGAGCCGTGTGTGGGAGAGATAGAGTTGTGGGAGCCGTGTGTGGGAGAGATAGGGTTGTGGGAGCCGTGTGTGGGAGAGAAAGGGTTGTGGTAGCAGTGTGTGGGAGAGATAGAGTTGTGGGAGCAGTGTGTGGGGGAAATAGAGTTGTGAGAGCAGTGTGTGGGAGATACGAAGCTATAAGATCTGTGTCCCGTCCCATCCACCCCACCAGGAGCCAGCAGATCCAGCCCGTGAGAGTTCCACTTTGCCCACTACCTTACATTCATTATATCAAGTTCCTCGTTTTATGCACCAATAAACAATATCTTGGTGAAAGGAAATTTGGAATTTCCCCAGGACGATCGTGAGTGACATAAGGCGGAAAATGTTTATGGGTCAGACGCGGCTCAGCTGAACGAAAACCTTAGCTAGGTGAACAAGGAAAATAATATGTACGAAAATAAAAACAAACTGCTCAGACAACAAATGTCCCAGGCTAGGAGATCAAACAAACGAGTTCAGAGAAGAGTATAAACACTGGAAGCCTCAGAGGCGTAACAAGCGAGGAATTAACAGCCAACAACGACCTTTTGAGAGGCAGAGTAAATAACACAAATTGTAAGATCAAAAGAAATTACAGTATTGGTACTGGCAGTGGCGCTGCCGGGGACTGCTTCCCCAGGCAACAGTTCAAAGATGTTTTCTTTATGAAAGAAAACAATATTATTTCGCTCTCTCTTTCTCTTCATCTCCAGTGTCCTTTATATCTAGTGTCCTTCCTCTTAGTGCTGTAAGCTTCTCTTCCATATTATCTATAGCTCCAGTATCCCTCACCTACAGGCGCCGCTACACAACATTCATTAATCAAAACACTTTGTTTCATCGTCACCCACTCTAGGCAAATTGTCAACCCTGTCCAGCAATATCTACCCCCAAGTAATTCTATCCATTATTTTCCGTTCAGAACGCACACGCCTTTATCACACCATCAGACCAGTTGATAAACGACTACTTCCTGTCTGGGGAAGTTATCACCTATAATGCTTGCCCCTCGTTTTCGAGGCTGGTCTGCCTTAAGGTCACCAAGGTCGGAATTTGTAAATTTGTATAACACTAGAAGCTGGCGCCAACTGAACAACTACGCTCCAAGTTTTCGAACTGTATGGCCCAATATCCATAGAAGTTCGGACAACTCGTCAACCGCACTGGATAACTATTACCCCATAACACGATCTGCCAATTGATTAACATCCAGGTCCCAAATTACTATTTGGTAGACAGAGACAAATGTAGTAAAAAAAAAAATTACCCATAATTTCACACTGCCTGGGTATCAAACCCGGGACCACCCGCTTGCAAGGCGAGTATACTGACCACTAAACCAATAACACACTCACTTTTGGACACGTTGAGCTCTGCTACTGAGCTCAAGTAAGAATGTGAATGTTGTGTGAACTAAGGCAGAGGTTCTCAAAGACTGGCGAGTAAAGTTTTGTGTTTCCTCAACCTCAGTCTTAGTGCCATAACGTATGTAAGTCAGCTAGTTGTGCCTTCATATTTTCAGTCGGGGATAAATTCAAGATGCCCACTTCAAACACCTCAGGCCCGCCGCTGTTGAGCCTGTGAACAAGATGGTTACTTACATGTACAGTCTGGATCAAAGGTTCGCGTGAAGCAACATCGACCCCAAATGCGATAAAACAACATCCCTCTCTAGACACAGTAAGATCGGAGACTCATTCTCGTGACTCAGTTTTACCACAGGGAGCAAACTTTTGTCCCCGACTGTACAGTAAGTTCGGAGATTGATTCCTGTGACACGATTTCACTACTTCACACGAAGTTTGGACCCTGTCTGTACCTTGTGCTGTACCGTACTACCAGTGCTTGTTTTTTATACAGATCATGGCCTGCGCAGTGTCCATTGTTTTACCACGGTAAGAGTTTCATCCCTACTCTTATAATGGCGGTGTAAAATTTAACCTAAATAATGTATTGGCATAGGAGATAATTCGAACTAAATGGGCAAAGTACTCTCACTTTTCTCTCTTCTCTTCTTTTCATTTCCTGTTTTACTGTTATGGAGATTTTACGGTCGCCGCGCAAGGCCAGGGTGAGCCATTCCACCTTCCCATGGACTCGTGACTTGGCTTACTGGCCCACTCATCCAACATTTACGACTCCCCCCTGGCGTGACCTCCGTCCCCAATCACACACACATACTGAGGCAGAAAGGGTACATTTCCCTCTCTATGTTTACATGTGTTTGTGGGCCAGCTGAGTTAAGACCAGAGGCCATTTATTGTTTGGTTATATCACTGACGTCTACTCTAACCTGACGTGTATAAGACGAGGATGGTAGTGTTGACCTGATGTGTATAAAAATCATATTTCTTTTCATAAGAACATAATAATGGAGGAAACTGCAGCTGGCCTATTGTTCCATACTAGAAGCCCTGTTTACACCCATCCCACATCCTATCGCTCATATATCTGTCCAACCTACATTTGAAGCTTCCCCGTGAGCTCTTGTTTATGATGGTGTTCGGTAACTTGATCCAGTCATCCACAACTCTATTCCCGAACCAGTGTTTTCCTATCTCGCGCCTGAACCTAATTTTTTTCCAATTTAAAGCCATTGTTGCATATTTACCCCTGGCTGGAGAGTTTAAGTACCTGTGCTAAATCTCCTTAACTCTGAATTCCATTAATACATCTCAATAACATCACCCCTCACTCTACGTCTCTCGAGGAAGTACGGATTCAGTTACTTAAATAATCTATCATACTCAAGGTTCCTAATGCCTGTGATTAGCTCTGTCATCCTCCTCAGAATGCTCTCTAGAGATTCGATATCGAGTTCTGTAGTACGGTGACCAAAACTGAACCGCGTATTCCAAGTGATGACTCACATATGCGAGATATGGTTTAAGGATAACCTCGCTGGTCTTGTAACTAACGCACCCTGATATGAACCCAAGTATCTAGTAAAGAGCGTATGTGCTTTGATTCCTTTATTTAAGGTTCCTACTTATTACACTTAAATCTTTTTCAAAGTCCGATTTCTCTATATCATCTGGTAACTATTTCCCTTTATACATTTCCTTGGCTAAGCACTTTTTAATTTTTTACATTAAATTTCATCTGTCATTTTTCAGACCATGAAATAAGTTTGTTACTGTAACTACTCTTCGTCTTCGCAACTTCCAAGTTCAGGTCACACAGGACGAGTCAATTGTTTATAAACATGTAATATCTGCTTCACCAAAGACTATACTTATGAGATGTAAATGAGATAGATTATGGTTCTTCTTTGTCTGTCTGTCTGTGAAAGAATCAGGAAGACTTTCACTAGTATGGCGGACGCTGGGTTCATCCCCATGTTTCATCAGAGTAACATCATCTGTATGCATGGAGGAGCGGTCCCGGAGACTCTAACACCTGCCCACTTACCTGACAAGCGTCCAGGGGAATATTTTGAAGGTTTATGAAATATCTACATATGAAAGCAGCTCGGCATAACTCTTCCCTTACTCTCACCAAACTTGGGCAACATCACGGGGGATTACTCCTATACTGGCGGCCAAGATGGTTCACAGAGAGAATGAAGGGTTGTTATGAGAGCGAGAGAGAGAGAGAGAGAGAGAGAGAGAGAGAGAGAGAGAGAGAGAGATTATTGTTTTTAAGGACTTTGGCTCCGACGGAAAATATGGATAAATATTATATATATATATTCCCTACATCACAAATATAGTCAGTACAGTAGAAAGAATTATTGCCATCGGAAGCTTCTGCTACCATGGCGGCCATCTTAGCTTTAAGAAAATATTCTGAAAATGGTTATTATTTACGTGAGAACAGAGAGCAATTTCCCTTTTCTTCAATCAACTTGTTCGTTGGTTAGAGGTCCCACCTATGTATTGTTTTTACCTGGCACTTTTTGTTGTGTCTCGAAAATGATTTCTCATGTTACTTCTGGTTGTTCAAAGTAAAAAATGGTATTATCTAATTAATAAGAATTTTTTCTCTGTACAACAAAGCGGCAAAACCTTTCAACATATGACATATAAATAGTTTTTCAAGGACGCTTCAACACATTTTACCAAGTTGATACATTATCCTCGTCATTCTCCCTGTGTTGTAGTTTTATTTGATCTCTTCAGTTAGGTGTTGACCAGGGACACCTCAGCACAGTTTGAGACTTCCATTAAAACAAACGTTTACTTCACTCATGTTCTAATTACCTGTCGCTGTTAACATTTTATACAGCAGTTGTGATGTAAGACCGATTTGTTTCTGTCATTCATTGAGTTGTAGTTCCTTATCTGATGTAATGTCTTGTTTATGTGTTTCTTATTTGCCGTTGTTTAAGCATTTTCCTGTCGTTAGTTGCATACTGTATGTTGTATTATGTTTTATACACGTCTGTATTCTATTATTTAACTTAAAAGTCACTTCTGTACCTCATTATTTACATTATTATTATTCAGATCCTACACAAATGTAATGAAGAAAGTGTATTGATACTGCTGTCTGTCTATCTGTCTGTCTGTCTGTCTGTCATTTAAATTTATGACTCCTAATACGTAGGACAAATTCCCATATACTAATGAAGATAACGTTATTCGGGTAATATCCAATAAACTATTAGAAGCACTGGGAAAAAAAATCAAGGTCATTTTTGCGAAAACCAGAATTTTAGTTTCTGATCCATGATATACGTTTTACATGGTCCGCTGAAGGTGTTACTACAGAGGCGCTTCCCTTTACCCCGTAGGCTCGAAACAACCTTGAGGAGTGTTGAGTCAGTGAGGGTTTGTTGTTTATGTAACGACAACAACCAACCACACTGGACGACAACAATTAACAACACTTGAGCCACAACTACCACAGTGGACAATAACAACCACACTGGACGACAACAATTAACAACACTTGAGCCACAACTACCACACTGGACAATAACAACCACACTGGACGACAACAACCACACTGGACGACAACAACCACACTGGACGACAACAACTAACAACACTTGAGCCACAACTACCACACTGGACAATAACAACCACACTGGACGACAACAATTAACAACACTTGAGCCACAACTACCACACTGGACAATAACAACCACACTGGACGACAACAATAACAACATGAGCCACAACTACCACACTGGACAATACAACACTGAGACAACAACAACACTTGAAATACAACTACCACTGTGGACAATAACAACCACACTGGACGACAACAACCACGCACTGGACGACAACAATTAACTTTAACCGCCAGGCCTAACTTCCACTGGACAATAACAACCACACTGGACGACAACAACTAACAACTTACTTGAGCCACAACTACCACTGGACAATAACAACCACGCGGACGACAACAACCACACTGTGGACGACAACCCATTTAACAACACTTGAGAGCCACAACTACCACACTGGACAACAACCAACCACACTGGACGACAACAATTAACAACACTTGAGCCACAACTACCACACTGGACAATAACAACCACACTGGACGACAACAATTAAAAACACTTGAGCCACAACTACCACACTGGACAATAACAACCACACTGGACGACAACAACTAACAACATTTGAGCCACAACTACCACACTGGACAATAACAACCACACTGGACGACAACAACTAACAACACTTGAGCCACAACTACCACACTGGACAATAACAACCACACTGGACGACAACAACCACACTGGACGACAACAACTAACAACACTTGAGCCACAACTACCACACTGGACGACAACAACCACACTGGACGACCTTAACCACACTGGACGACAACAATTAACAACACTTGAGCCACAACTACCACACTGGACAATAACATCCACACTGGACGACAACAATTAACAACACTTGAGCCACAACTACCACACTGGACAATAACAACCACACTGGACGACAACAACTAATCACACTGAACGCCAACCAACCAGTACTGGGCGATAACAAACCTCCTGGACGAGCGATACCCCCCCCCCTCTCTCTGTGCTGGACTCCCTTCCTCACTGTTACTCTTGTAGATTAAATTTACATAATATTTTCCGTTGAGTTGATATTTACTAGATGAGTAAATGGTATTACCTGGTATACAAATATTGCTTTACCTTTTCTGAGTTTTATTGGGGAATCTCTCTCTCTCTCTCTCTCTCTCTCTCTGTCTCTCTCATCGAGGCCAGGTAGTGTAAGGGCAAATTAAAAAGAATGGTATAGACTTGCCTATTTAAAAGACAAAAGATGTGCTTGACTGGAACTTGGACAACTGTGAGAAAATGTGAAGGAAAGAAACAGCTAAACAACGACTCCTTCTTGAGTTGCTAACAGCCATATATTAACTGTGTGGTACAGTGGCCTGTGGAGTACCGTGTGGCACAGTGGCCTGTGGAGTACTGTGTGCTGTTAGCCTGGAGTACAGTGTGGCACAACAATGTGGGTACGAGATGTGGCCAGTATGTAAGGTACAGTGTGGCACAGCATAACCTGTAGGTACTTTGTGTGCAGTGGCCTGTAAATACAGTGTGCTGATGGCCTGTGGGTACTATGTGCTGTAATGGATGCTTTGTGGTACAGTAACCTAATGGTGCAGTCAATGGCACAGTGGCCTGTGGAGTACTGTGTGGCACAGTGGCCTGTGGAGTACTGTGTGGCACAGTGGCCTGTGGAGTACCGTGTGGCACAGTGGCCTGTGGAGTACTGTGTGGTACAGTGGCCTGTGGAGTGCCGTGTGGCACAGTGGCCTGTGGAGTACCGTGTGGCACAGTGGCCTGTGGAGTACCGTGTGGCACAGTGGCCTGTGGAGTACCGTGTGGCACAGTGGCCTGTGGAGTACTGTGTGGCCTACACAGCGAGGGAACTGAAGCCATAAGCTCTTGGGAAGAGAAATGAAAGTAATATTTAAAGAACAAGAGAAAAAACCAAGAAAGTGGGTCACACTTTAAAGTTATAAAAGGAAGACTTTATAAGGTAAGCTGCTGTGACTTAACCTCGTCAGTAAAGTGTGTGCGGCAAAAGCCTCATCAGATAGAAGAGTTGCACCATCCTCATATTAAAGCAAATTTGTATCAAAAGTTTGATACAAAACAATATTTTATGCAATGTTTCTAGGTCGCCGCGTCACTGGTAATGTCACATTAAGAGCCACCTGGACATTGCCTGGCACTTTTATGCCGGAGCATACTTTTTGTGGACATTTTCAAAATCCAAGTTATATCTTTTCTTTTGGATGAGAAACTGGTTTTGAAAACATGTTATTAGAATCAAAGCTTGAAGCCTGTGAGTATGATTTGAGAATAGTTTTCTTCTGGCGTCACCCTTTAGCAAAGTTTGAGCCAAGTCCCTAAAGTTAAACAGATATCAGAAATTTTCAATTAGTGATCTTCTTTTTTCTCTCGTGCCGGTAAACATGTCACAGCAGATCATGATAGCTGCCACTTGTTGACAGGGACGTTCATCCCCGAATTATCATGGGGTCGTATACTAGCCTCCCCCTCCCAGCTAAAATACAGCCGAAATTGCACATTATAGAGACATTATTTCCTTATTTTATATTACAATGAAAAGATAATAAACTTTTGAATCTTCGAGGACCTGATACCTGTTGTACGTCGCTGAGACTTGAGACAAAATCTTAGCTAATCTTATTGACCCATTTGGAAACTCACAGTAGAGCTTCAGTGTAACATCGACGCCCTTTTCACCGTCATTATTTTTCCGTGGATTAAGTGAGCCAATTAGCAAGGTATCACAGGATCCAGCAATCAATGAGACTTCAGAAGGCTGACTCTACAACTTCATGCAGACAAGCACACACACACAGAAGTTCTAATTAATGTAACATAATCACTGGCTCTTCTGGTGTGTGAAGGTCAGAATGTCAGACTTTACTGGTGTGGAGTCTTTAGGGACCAAGAATAATGTGCGTTGATGTCTATGTGTTGAGGAAAGACTAGTGATAACGCTGTTTGCAGGGGAGAACATACAGGTTCGGAGAATATATTTTAATGTTTAGTGACGTCTATGGTTTGAGTAGAAGACTTTAGTGTTTATTAGTATTAAAGTTTAGATTAAAGTGTCAATATTCAGTGTTGTCGATGCTTCGGGGTAAAACAATAATGTTCAGTCATTTTCATTATCATTATCTTTTTTTATTAAAACGATCATGAACAATGAGAATTTTAATGTTCAATGGTGGTGATGTTTAATTGAAGAGTCTCCGTCGATGTTTACAGATTTTTTTTAATATTTATCGTATAAAACGTGAGATAAAATCTATGCGAGAATATTTTCTATCCATTTAAGATAATTCTCGATAATTTGGGGGCGACCTGCAACCAATCTATTTGGGCGAATATCCGAGGGAGACCGAGGAAGAGGCGATAATGAAGACAATAAACAATGGAGTATGTAGAGCATGAGGAGGGGATAAAGAGAAGGGAAAGAGATAACGTGGACCTGTTCCTCTATAAGGTGGAGCACTACTTCACCTTAATCTCTCATATTTGTGGGTTAAGACTCCCATCAACCCGTTGTGTTGTTATAAGAAACAGTGAGTGACTAACACCACTGAGGTCAGCTAGTACAGAGAGGTTATAACAGGTTAAGACTAAATATTTACTGTACCCCCGGCGGGGCTCGTGCCCCGGTCCGCTGAAAAATCCTAAAATTGAGTCCTGTAAAAGATCGAGAGGAGGAAGTCAAATGTTTTATCCTGTGTGTCCGCCGCCCGAGAAAATTAAATACCGTCCTGTGATTGAGGAATGGAGCTGTTTCCCAGGGAGTTTTACCATCCTTCACAGTGGCACCAACCCATCGGCAGCCAGGTAAACACATAACATGCGATACTATATACTCCATAACTTGTACTTGTTCAGTCTAATTCAATATTCACAATATCTCATAATTCTCTTGAAATTTACACATCAATGAACTTGAAAAAAGACACATCGATTATCCTTAAGTAAAATTAATTAATGTCTATACTTTTTTATGTAGAAAGACTTCTTTTTTGGCCTCAGGGTAACTGTGTGTGTTGTGATATGATACAGACACGGCCAAGTGATGAGGTTTTCGTCATAGCGTTCGTAAGAATGACATAACAGAGGCAGACCAATGGAAATTTAAATACCTTCAGAGCAGCGGGTGCTAAGGCTCCCTGCAGTGTCAAGTACCACGTGTGGACCCAAGATCATGAACGCATGCGAGATAAGCACATACCTGCCTGCTGAAATGGTAAGAATATACCACTAAGACTGGCGTGAAAACGTTTGATAATTCCCTCTCATTCCCCTCTCCTTCCCCATCCCCATCTCTTTCCCTCGCTCCTCCTTTCTCTCTCCCTCTCTCCTCCTTTCCCTCTCCCTCTTCCTCCTTCCTCTTCTTCTCCCTCCCCATTCCTTCCTGTTCTCTCTTACCTTTTTCTCCACTAAAAAAATATATATATATTTATGAATCCCAGAGTGAGCCTCGGAACACTAGGTAACACGGAGACTGACTTGAGCCTCGTCATACCTTCAAGTTGAAAAATTTATTTGATATAGTGGCAGGTGAGGCGGGGCGGGGGGGTGCTGGAGTAGAGGATCACCTGTCTTGGTCGTGTGGCAGATAGTGTAACCGTTGTATAGGTCGTGTGACAGTTTAAGTGCCTTCGTTTAGGCCATCTATATGAAAAAAAACATACTCTTTTTTTACATTGAGATCCATTATGTATTGTGTGTGCGTGTGTGTCCCTTAGTGTGACGTTCAGCATGCTCCCCTCGCAAGCGAGTGGTCCCGGGTTCGACCCTCGGGCAGGGTGAAACTAAAGGCAAGTTTCTTTACGCCATTTGCGTCTGTCTACCCAGCAGTAATTGGGGACCTGTGTGTTAATCGATTTGCGGATCGTGTTCTGGGGTAATGGTTAGCCAGTGCAGCTGGCAAGGTGCCCGGTCTTCTCGGACTATACCTTGACATTGGGTTATGCAACTTGTTTACTTAGGGTGTAATTGTTGTGTTGGCGACAGCGTCTTCACCTTAAACAAATTAACAACCAAGGTGACCCTTAGGCCGGCCATCCTTGTACACGAAGGGCAACCAATTATTATTATTATTATTATTATTATTATTATTATTATTTTATACATGTATGTATATATGTATGTAAGTATGTATGTATGTATGTATGTATGTATGTGTGCATGTATGTATGTATGTATGTATGTATGTATGTATGTAGGGTGGTTACCTGTGTATGGGTGTCCATATATACACCTCAACAACAGTAGTTCACACATCACTTCACCATTTTCCTGTACGCTGCCTCCTCCTCACTCGCCAGCTCTTCCATATTCATGTCGACGTCCTCAAGGACCAGTTTCTCTATGGCGCCACCACTCACCAACGCTCTCCTCCAGCTAACACCCATTTACATACACACACAACCGACCTTAATCTGTGCCTGAGGGTGGGAAAGGAAAGAAGGGAGTCTGACTGACTGACTTACTGACCGACCAAGCACTACTTTACTGTATCCAGCGATGATACAACGATAGGAGTTATTAAAGATGACACCTTCGTTGGTGAGCTCTGAGGTGATTAGAGAGGCCGATACGGGACCGGCATGGCCGTCCACTGATGTTACACGTGTAAAGGGTGCAGGAGGGGCGGCGGCAGCATCTTTCCGGCGCTGGCACCTGTCTGCCTCAGTATGCAATCGTGGTAACTTAAGCATCGACACCTCGTGTGGTGCTCCTCCATGCATTAAGGTGTGGAGTGATCGTTTCCCAGGTGAAGGGGTCGGTTTGGGGCTTTTTGAAGTTTAAGACTATCCTTATACCTTTTCAGTTGCCCGCCGCCGTTACATTTATCATTCGTTAGGTGACTGGAAAGTAGCTGCTTTGGCAGTCTACTGTCGGTCATGAGGTTAACATGGCCAGTCCACCGTAGTGTTTCATGGATAATGGTAGTCTCGATGTTCCTACACTTGTTTTCCCAGCTAACTCGGGGATGGAACAAAAACTACATTGGTGAAAGTTTTCAAGTGCATTAAGGTGCGTACTGTACAGGTATGTGACTCATGTCTCGTTGCCATATAGCAGGGTGGGGAGGAATACTGCTCGATATACGTGCAACTTTGTATATAATTTCAGCTCCCTACAGCTGAAGACACGGGTACGGAGTCTGCGGTGGTGGACAGGAGGGAGCCAAAATATTAAAAGTGGATAACGTTAGAGAGAGTAGTACCGTTAACTTGGTGTGGATGAACCAGGGGCAGACTGAAAGATAATCTGAGTCGTATGTACATTCACCTCAAGGCCAAAGTGTGCTACGTATCAGCGTAGATGTTCATGATCGCCTGAAGGTCACGTTCAGTATGAACAACAAGGGTGAGGTCGTCTGTATACTGAAGTTCAGTGATGGAAGTGGCCGGCACCTTTCTTCTTGCCTGGAGTCTTCTTATGCTGAAAAGTCCCTTTATCCGGAACTGGATGCCCACCCCGCCGCTGAATGGGCAGCCAAGAAAATGGAAAGGAGAGTTGGTGTTAGTACACATCCTTGTTTTAAGCCCGTTTGGATGAGGAAGAACTCAGACTGGCTGCCATTGTGCAGGACACTGCTGTTCATGCCATCATGGAGTTGCCTCGCAATGGCGATAAATTTTAGTGGGCAAGCAAAACGACTGAGGGTCCGCCAAAGGGCTTCCCTGTTGACTAAGACGAAGGCCTTAGTAAGGTCGATGAAGGCCATGTGCAGTACAAGTCACGGAGCTGTACCCTGCACATTTTCTGTATCTGGCGGGCAGCAAAGATTATGACAGTGGTGCCACGTGATGATCTAAATCTACATTAAGATTCTGAAAGGAATTTTTCTTCTTCAAGAAGAAGTCTGTTTAGAACTCGGGCGATAATCTTGCCATTAAGACAGCAAATGATCCCTATGGGAAGGCTAATTTGAATTTTTGATTTTTTTTTTCAGAGATATTTTCCAAAGAAACTGGAGACAGCTGGTAAGCAGAGGTCCTCCTGCTTTAGGCTCCTCGGCTGGGATTCCATCAGTCCCTGCTCTATTTTTTTTTACCTGCTTGATGACAGTGTCTACCTCATCCAGGGATGGAGGATAGCTGAAGTGGGTCAATTCTAGGTGTTTAGGGACAGCTGGGGAGTCAAGACATCTACATTGGTATTTCGGTTAAGCAGCGAATGGTAGTGTTATTTTCAGAGGTGATGGATGCCTTTTTCGTCTTTAATTAGGGAGCTACAGTCGTTTGAGCGGAGGGGGGCGGCGCCATGAGTTCTTTAGATGGCCGTCACTTTTTGTATGTGGAAGGTATCAGTTTTGGTCCGAGATTGATTCTTGTTCTGCCAGTCAGTGAAAGCAGCACGTTTACCATTGTCAAGTACGTCGATTTTTTGGTTATTTTCAACAAACCAATATTGGTGGGTTTATTTCGATCTGGCCGAGGATCTTGCTGCAGGTAATGACAGGGTTGAGGATACCCTTTTCGGTACTTGGATTCAGTTTATTTGTTGTTGGGTTGTTCATCAGCCCATCGTCGAGCTGATCTCTGAAAGCATGTGCTACTGCTTGATTCTCCAGTCGTTTGGTGTTAAAACCACTTCTGGAGGCTTGTTGCCTTCGCCATTTTGGGGCGACGTAAAGGGAGACTTTGGCTCTGACAACCCGATGAACTGTGTCACATTGGTCTGAACTTCGCATGGTTCGAGTGATAAGGACATCTCGGCGAATCTTTCTCTGACAATGGTGTAATCAATTAGGTGCCAATGTTTGGATCGTGGGTATTGCCAAGACCCCTTGAACACACACACAATAAGGAGGATTAGCCAGATCATTGATTGATATAATTTAGATGAATTATGGCTCGGGAATTGTGATTTTCTTTATTCCTCGAACTTCCTGTTTCTAATTTACTGCTCTCCAAATTAGTCCACTCACTGAATACTACCAAACTCTTTTATACCTTTAATATAGTGACAAAAACAATAATAATAATAATAATAATAATAATAATAATAATAATAATAATAATAATAATAATAATAATAATAATAACAATAATAGTAATAATAATAATAATAATAATAATAATAATAATAATAATAATAATAATAATAATAATAATAATAATGATAATAATTTAGAAAAGTGGAAAGAGTGCTCCTCTCCTGTTCTAAAGTTCTCCGGTTCGTGTATGGGCAACTGCAATCCACCCAGCTGGCAAAGGGTACCTAACTATACAGTTGGGGAAATGAAGATGGTTGTATGCCCTACCGGACTCAACTGTCTCCTTGAATACCGAAGGTTTGGCATACAGTATGCTAGGTCCACACTGACCCTTACAGGCCTTCAGTATTTATGGAACTCTCTTTCACAGTGCAGTGCTACTTCTGCTCTTCATATCTGACAACAGATATTAGGGGAGAGTTAATGATCGCGTACAAAATATTATACAGTACTTCATTTTATCAGTTAAAAGCCGAAGTTCAGTTACGTAAAACGGATATTGCTATAGACATCACCACCACAATTAACACCTGAAGCCTCATCACCACACACA
Source organism: Homarus americanus (assembly GCF_018991925.1). Taxonomy (NCBI): domain Eukaryota; kingdom Metazoa; phylum Arthropoda; class Malacostraca; order Decapoda; family Nephropidae; genus Homarus; species Homarus americanus. Next base: position 4,039 of record NW_024740821.1, on the reverse strand, counting down.
CACACGTCACCATCATTATCACCACATACGAGTACGTCACCATTATCATCAATACATACATAGTCACCATCATCACCACAAACACACACATCACCACCATCACCACACACCCACACACACGTCACCACCACACACGTTACAAACCACACCTCGAGTGTCGCAGTAAAGTTAATGGCTACTCCTCGACAACGCACAAAATCAACAGATCATACACTCACATTTGCATACATACGCACACTCAGATGTCCTTGCAAACATTAAGAAATACTCTAATATGGAACGAAACGAGAATTAGAGAAAAGATAGAAGAATATAACGAGAAATAGATGTCAGGAGAAGAGAGAAGATTGGGAGAAAGAAGGACAATGATGGTGGAGAGGAGGAAGAGGAAAAGTGGGGTGGAAGTGAAAGGTAAGCAGGAAGAGATAAAGCGATTACGAGGGATAACAAAGGAATGGATGATGAAAGGGGTGGAGAGTAAGAAGAGCAATGGAGATGAAGAGGGGATTGAGATGAGTAAAGATGGGGTGAAGGAGAAGGGATGAGGAGGAGAAGAGATGATGACTTAGAGGAAAGAAAGGATGATAAGGTATGGATGAAAAAGTAAGTGGATAGTAGGAGGATGAATGAAATGGAAAAGAGATAGAGAAGATGAGAATAGATGCGAAGGATGAGAATGACTGAGAGAGATGAGAACTGGTAGAAGAATCACCACCAACCACAAGATGCAAGAAGGGAGCTGGGGATCGAAGACAAGCATCCACACAACCAAGCTAAGTCGTTGACGAAGGTAATTTCAGACTGAAGAAGAAAGAAAAACTCAAATTTTCACAAACGCAGACGAAGCTCAAACGTTTACCTGTCCCAATATGTAATGGTGTGTTTCCTGACCTAGATGAGACCACTCAGCCTTCGGAAAATACACACACACACACACACAGGGATGTAACGTTGATGTTATATCCCAGTAGCAGCAAAGAGGAACGAGTGAACGGGCAGCAGGAGAGAGATGAAAGGATAGCTATAGGTCATAAAGGAGAGCAAGGAATGATTAATGAAGGAGAGAGATAGGGGATAATGATGACGAGAGTGAGAGGTTGGAAGAAGAACGCTATTATTTTTCTATAAAAAAATTTTTTTTTCATGTTCCAGTTTTATCGAGGTCAAGGGTCAATGACAGAGATCGTGTCCGGGTCGTGGGTTGGTAATCGGATGAGTGACTTTTCAGTTTCAATTAATTATATCTGTTGCAAAATTCATAATTTTCCATTAGGTATTATCAACGCTTTTGTGGTTTAACATTGATGTATTCTGTTTGCTGCAACCACAACTACTACTACCAGTACTACCACCATTACTACCACTAACACCACCACCCCTACTACCAGTACTACTAACACTATTACTACCACTACTGTCACTATTAATAATCACCACTACCACCAGGGGCTATCACAACTGTAATCCCTTATACCACCATAACTATCACGACTTGTTACCACCACTACTACTACTACCACCACAATCACATTAGCACTACTACATAATTCATCACAACTACCACTATCCCCAATTTACCATCACTTCTATCACACCATTACTACCATCACCACCTCTGGCAGTAACACCAATGCAATAGGTCAGTCCAATCTATTTGGCTAAAGTTAAAGTCGCCTACTATACAGACTTTGGTATGTATGGAAGCCCTGCGCATTTCGTCCCAAATAGGTCGCTCATTAACTCTTATCAAGATTAGGAGATCTATATATAACTCCTGGGCTTAATTTTTCTCTACCATCGATTAATTCTATCCAAACTGTTTCTGAATTCCGCTCAGTTTTTATTTCCTTATTTATTTCACACTTCAGATTATCCCTGACATATATTGCTACTCCGCCTCCTTTCCTAATCTGCCTATTGGTATGGAATAATTTGTAACCTGCAATTTGGTATTCGACAGGTAACTCACGTGGGTCTAGGTTTATCCATGTTTCGGTGAATGCTATATTCCTAACACTATTTCCCTGTAACCTTTCACTTTGTTTACCCGCTCCCACTGCAGTCTCCTCCACCCCCGTGATCATATGTACCCTTAGCAGTTTAAAGACTTCGACATGTTTTGAACTGCCCTCTCGAGAGACCCAGCCAGGGTTGCCACCCCATCCCTAGCATAAAGGTCCCTTCTGCCGTAGAAGTTGTCCCAGTTGTCAATGAATGGGACTGATTTTGACTTGCAATATCTGTCAAGACGGCCGTTGACACCAACTGCCCAAGACAACCATTCATTGCCAACTCTCCTTCTAGGCAGGACACCACATATGATAGGGATCCCCCCTTAGGCCTAATACATGCTATAGCTGTCCTGAACTTATCAAGAAGCTTGTAGGAATTCGTGTTATAACGTTGTCTAGCACTCAGGATGGATGGAAACTCTAAGGTGGTTTTCTTGTATAATATAAGTTATATGATAGACAGTCTGGTGCTGGAGGTGCCGTGTGGTGAGGGGCTGCTCAGTAGAAACGTTCGGTGAGTAGCGTGTTGTAGGGGGTAGATGTGCAGGAGCTTCGTTAGAGAAGATGTTGCCTGTTGCTGGCCTCCTGGTTGAATGAATGCTGACAGCGTGGAGCTTGCTGGAGGAGGTGTTGCTTGTTCAGGAAGATGGGCAGAATGAATCTCAATAGAGAGACAGAGCTTATATACCCAGCAGCCACGAGTCCTCTATGAGTCATGTTGGGAAAACCCGAGAAAGTCGCCGGTCACTAGTTTCGTTGCTAAGTTACCGTACCATCTGCTGTCGTCGCTCGCTTGGTTGCTAGGATACGGCGGCGCATCGGAATGCGGATAGCAGTTGTAGGGGAGACGTCCACTACAAGCTCCTCACTCCTACACCGGCCAATATCATTGCCTCCTTCATTCCTCATCCATAACAAACATCTGTTCCTCAAAGCTTCTTAACAACATCCAGTAACTTCCATCTCCTGTCGTTCGTAAGATTACTTGAAGGCCAATGGGGGTCAATTATAATAGTCCTCATTTCTAATAGGTCCTATTTCTAATGGCGTTTAATCTTAATGACTAGATTGGGAGGTGCATAATGACTAAGGACTATTTGACCCGTCACCATATGAGGGAGCATTAGACTATTCCACCCAGGCTCATATCTGACTTAATTAGTGGTGCAACATGAGTGGTGGTCCCTTACAGCCAGCCTGATTACCAGGCCACTGTAGACATGATTACTGGACCTATGTAATTACGAGGCCCTGAATGATACGTACTAATTTACTTGACTGATGTTAGGCCAAATTAAGTCGTCTGTGAGTGATAAGTTGCCTTCTTGGTCTTGTATTATTTATTTGTTCAGGTACAAGATTCACTCCTTTACTCTGGCTTAGATTATTCAGATTTATTTGCCAATATTCTCACTTGTTTCTCCTATCATTCGGACGGTTACCTAAACAGGAAAATGACGTTAATAAACACTAAAGTTAAATATTGTCGTGAAACTTTCGTAATCAAGATAAATAACCAGCCAATTTATGTAACGTATCATACCATAGCCACATTGCTGACGTCATATAGGTTAATTAGCTAAGTCAACCTGGGACACGTGGCACCAAACTTACCTGGCTGACGGCGTGAGTTGGTAAACGAAGTATATTTGGCTATGAGCATCTAAGTGGTTAATTATTTGATTTTATGTCTAGTTATTTCGTTAAAAAACTATTTTCCAACATTAAGTAATATTTTGTTTTTAATATCATATCAGCTATACCTGTTTACTCTTATTTTGTATATGTATTTTTCTTCTCTCTGTCTCTTTCTCCCTCTTCGTCTAACATCTCTTTCTTTAACCTCACACTTATCAAGCTATTCTCTCTCTCTCTCTCTCTCTCTCTCTCTCTCTCTCTCTCTCTCACACCTCTCACCTCACGTACCTCTCTTATTCCCCTCTCCCTCACCTCTCTTTCTTCTCTTTACCACCTCTCATCCTCCTCTCCCTCACCTCTCACCCTTCTCTCCCTCACCTCTCACCTCT
>NW_024740820.1:0-17918 GCF_018991925.1 Homarus americanus | reverse complement strand
TAGCCTGATTAAACACAGAAAAAAACACATAGCCCTACCACCACCATCACCACCACCACCACCACCATTTGAGGATGAGGACGACGAGAAGAAGAATACCAACGACGAAGACGATAATTGTAAGCTGCTACCTGATGATGGAGTATTATTGGAGGAGGATAATTTTCCTGATGTAATATTGAAAGAAGAGGAGGAATGGGACGAATGCAAGTTCAATGATCTATACCTCGAAGGAAAGGATAAATTAGTTTTCGTAGATTTTCCTGATGTAAGTGAAAAAAGAAGAGGAAGGAGAATAGTGTGAGAAGAGGAGGAACCAACCGTCCAAAGTATATCGCTAGAACCCAAAGAAGAAGAAAAAGATGGTGGGTGGATTACATTTATGTAAAATTTAAAAATAATATTTGTACAATTGGGTTACACTACACCCCATCATTTCTGAGCATCCGACAAAAAAGTAATAACATTCAGCTCTGTTTGTTCAACTCTAAACAATGGTATTCTTCCTTTTGTTTTGTTTTTTCTAGTTGGTTAGGCATCCTGGTCATCTCTCAGCAAAATACAAAATTAAAAAATGGTACCATTGACCCACAAGGATATTTTCAAATTTCAAGTTAGGTAAGTTAAAAAAGACACAGGAAGCGATCTTTTTTTATTTTAAATGGATGGATTAAATGGAGTGGACAATGTCAGTTTTGAAGGAAGGTATCTTGATTGGAGTCAAATTGAGACTGCTCTAGCATCAGACCGTTCCTCAGGGAGTAGTGTACAGCAGTTTCTCCACTTGTTATCCTTAGAATCAAAATACTCACATTAGCGACAGACATCAAAAAAAAAAAAAATAAAAAAAATAAAAAAAAATAGTTCAGGTTTTAGGTTAAAACTGATTATAAAGGATTATTATAAAAATATGTAGGAATTATTAATATATTTCATTCTTCCTTACAAATCGTTCATCATAATTTATACTGTAACCTCCTATAACATATAACAGAGAATTTGTGGCAGCAACAACTGCTGGGCTATGACCGAAATACATTGATGAACACTTAAACCATTTGTTCTGTGGGGAAATAAAAGAAAAAGGTAAAAGGAAGGGAGGGAGGTTATACAATTTTTTATCCGTTTTCACTAAGTATTACAAATTGTTCCACATCCTGGCTAAAATATTGAAATTCAAACCTTATTGTATATAATCTCAAATTGAGACTGCTCTAGCACCACACCGTTCCTCAGGGAGTGGTGTACAGTTTCTCCACCTGTTATCCTTAGGATCAAAATACTCCACATTAGCGACAGACATCTAAAAAAAAAGAAAATAAATACTTTAGGCTTTAGATTAAAACTGATTATTAAGATATGTAGGAATATTAATATATTTCATTTTTCTATTTCCATTCTTCCTTACCCAGTTCTCAGAACTGTCACCACCTATGACATATAACAGAGAATTTGTGGCAACATTTGTGGCAACAACTGCTGGGATATTTCGACCAAAATACATTGATGAACACTTAAACCATTTGTTCTGTGGGAAAGTAAAAGAAGAAAGGTAAAAGGAAGGGGGGAGGAGGGAGGTTATACAATGTTTTACTCCCTTTTCACTACAGTATTACAAAAATTCTTCCACATCCTAGCTACATCATTGTAATTCAAATCTTGTTGTATATAATAGTAAGAATTCATAAGTACAGCACTGGTAAATAATCTTACCTGTTCAAAAGAATATCTTTCCATTGATTTTTCCTCCTGAACACCACCTACTACATACAAAAAGTTATCCAAAACTGCAACACTCATAATGTCGTTGTGCCTGTAGGGGTTTGGTTGACCTATCATTGGTGGTAGATTCTTCCACTCCCCTGTCACAGGATTGTATGAGAGAAGATCACCCATGGGCTTGCGAGTGTACGTATATCCACCAACAATGTAGATAAGACCTTGATATTCTACTGTACCCATGCTGTAAAAAAAAAAAAAAAAAAAGACAGGCCGCTGCTACATTTTATCATTATTATCAGTAGTTCACACTATCAGTCAGTAAATCCAATTTGAAAATGGTTATTGTACTTACTTGGATCTAGCTTCTGGCATATTTGACTCTAATAATCTCCACTCATCTGCAATAGGGTTATATCTTTCAATCGTTTGGGATATGACCGCATCGGTCGATCCCGTCCAACGATTAAAGATAGTCAAACCACCAAAGGCATAGAGATAACCTCCATGAGCGCAAAATCCAAAATCACACCGTGGGAGCACCATAGAAGATATCCCGGTCCAATTATCTTTCTGAGGATCATAAACATCACCATTTGCCAAAATCTGATTATCATGTCCCCGTTTTTTTATTTCTATCTCCCCTCCAACAACGAAAATTTTCCCATGTAAGACTGCTATTCCTGGCCCACATCTCTCAATTTTCATGGGGCAAACTTTATGCCATTTCTGCTTAAAGATATCAAAACATTCGACACTTTTATATGTAAACAGATCTGTTCTTCGAAAGGGGACACAGATTTCTCTCTTTTGTCCACCTAAGACATAAATTTTCTTTCGTGTAGAAATTCTTGGCTGGACATACGAGGCTTCCCTTTTGGCCAAGTTTGTGTGCTGTTTAAGGTTAACCTTCAATCTGATATCAGCGGAGCACTCACTAATTGATTTTTCTATTAGTTTACTTGGAATTAAAGACAATTTCAGTCGTTTTAAAATGTCAAAATTCCAACAACAATATCTATTATTTATATCTTGTGCTTGTGTAATCCATCTGATGGCAGCAGAGAATACCTGCAATAAATAATAGAGAAAGATAAATTCGAGTTCAAATTTTTGTAAAAGTCAATTGAAAGTTGTACGTACATATTAAATAAAAAAAAATATTTATATTTTACCTGAAACTCAGAGTCAATATGAAGATACTCTGAATCCAAAAAATACAGCAGAATTTCTTTCGGAATCTCAAGAAATTCTTGCTCCATTGTCACTTCTACGAAATTGGAGAAGATGAAATCCCGGGAAGAATGCAGCAACCTTACTAAATTATGGGCCTCAGCAAACCTGTTTTTTAAAATAAAATAAATATGGAATTAGTTACGTATAGGTGCAGATAAAAATACATATTATATAAATAGTTTGAAAATAATTAATTATTATACTGTACGTACCGGTAAATTCCTAAAGCATTAGATGGATGAAGTTCCCTCTTGAGAAAATCTGTACAAACAAGTACAGCACGGGACATTATCAGCATGTTTGCAGCCGCAATTAACTCCTGTGCGTTTTCCACTATTATCTTGATGTTTCCTAAAGTATTTAAAAAACAAAAATAAATTTTCTATTTATAATTATTTCTTTTTGTTTTACATATAGCATAGCAATATGAAAACTTAAAATGTTTTCCCTTACCAGTATATATGAACTCGATGAGCAGTTTTAATATATTGGGTTTCATAAACTTCATTTCTATTGACTGTGTTGTTTTTTCAGCTAATCCACCAGTAAACATGGTCTTAAAATATTTGCTTCCCGCCGAGAGTATTACACGGTGAGCCTGTGGAATAAAATGTAATCTCCATCAGTTTTTTTTTTTTTTTATATTTGTCCCCGAGGGGGGCTAGTTTATTGATTGGGGTGGGTACGTTAAGGGGGCGTAAAAGTCTAGGTGAAGGGTCGTCGTCATAACATAGGTTTTGTCAAGTTTAAATAAAAATGAGAGATGGATTGAATTTGTAGGTGGTAGGGGGGGGGGGAGTTCCTGGTTATGATAAAGATTGACGTGACATTAATATGTCGTCAAATACCAGGCCTATGACTTGGAGGAGGACTGGGAGGAGGGATATTTTGTGGGAAGGAAAAAGTGTTGGTAACGGCCTGGGACCTATAGGAGGAGGTCATGGGGCAAGTGGAGGATGTAAAATGAGAGAGGCCATAATAACAGTGCGGTGAGGTACCTATAGATGTAGACTGGTCGAACAATAGGAAGCCAAAATAAAACCACTGCTAGGAAGCAAGCCAAAATCAAACCACTGCTAGGAAGCAAACCAAAAATTAAACCACTTCTAGGAAGCATTCAGAGAAGTTAGGAGATTTCTTCCACTATTCCTTGGTCCTAGACTCCTGGGCAGTTAGGGCGGCGGCGGGTAGAGTGTGGACGGTGTACTTCGATATGGGTATAAAAGGTGGGTGATGGAGGGCAGGCAGAGAAGAAAGTGTAGGAGATAAATACAGGTAAATGTTTCACTCACTCACCTTCACAACTGATCCATCAGCTAATAATATTTCTACATCACATAACTCTTGTGACTGCCAGAGGAAATGTATGTAGTCTAGTAGGTAGTTCGGATAAGATTTACATTCCTCTTCCTCCTCCTTCTCCTCCTCGTTATGAGAGAGCTCCACACGTGCAGCCGCCATCTTCAGATACTAATGTAATACTAACTAGTTGTCAGTTTTATTTTTAGTGGTGTGGTGATATCTGGTAATACCCGTAGTGGTGGTGGTGGTGGTGGTGGTGGTGGTGGTGGTGGTGCTTCCGTTGCTTCTTCCAACAGTAACAAAACTAAACTACAGCCACACTCCTAAGACAGTCAAACCACCAAAGGCATAGAGATAACCTCCATGAGCGCATAATCCAAAATCACCATGGGAGCACCATAGAAGATACCCCGATCAAATTATCTTCCCAAAGCGGATCAGGATTATAAAGTTCATCGTCTGCCGGTTCAATTTCTATATGTAAGACTGCTACTTCTGGCCCTACACATCTCTCAATTTTCATTGGGCAAACTTTCTGCCATTTCTGCCTAAAGCCCATAAATGCTAGGTATTTAATTTTATTATTCTATATTTGTATATGCATAGCTAGGTTACACAGAAGATAGACTGCAAATGTTATTGCTCTATACTGTATGTGTGTGTGGGGGGTATGAGTTACTTTGGTTAAAGCCAAGATTTATGTGTACTGTACAATATGTGTATAAAATATTAATGTAGTAGTCTTGTGTTTTCATATATAATGGTTGCCTTGCTACCTACTATAACATGCTCAACAATCTTGTAGATATTTAAATTTAAGATTATTTAAGAATTATACTGTTGGCTAAAATTTTACTAATGAATTGTTTTCTTTGCAGTACATCATGCAGATCTTCGTGAAAACCCTCACTGGAAAGACTATTACTCTTGAAGTAGAACCTTCAGACACCATTGAAAATGTAAAGGCAAAAATTCAGGATAAGGAAGGCATCCCCCCAGACCAGCAGAGATTGATCTTTGCTGGTAAGCAGTTGGAGGATTGTCGCATTCTTTCTGACTACAATATCCAGAAGGAATCTACACTCCATTTGGTATTGCGTCTTAGAGGAGGAATGCAGATCTTTGTGAAATTTACAGGAAAGATTACCCTAGAAGTAGAACCTTCAGACACCATTGAAAATGTAAAGGCCAAAATTCAGGATAGGGAAGGCACCCCCCCAAACCAGCAGAAATTGATCTTTGCTGGTAAGCAGTTGGAGGATTGTCGCATTCTTTCCGACTGCAATATCCAGAAGGAATCTACACTGCAACTTATTAGAGAAGGAAAAGAAAACAACATCTCTGTGAAAACCCTTACCCTTACAGGAGACCATATTATCCTAGAATTAGAATCTTCACACGATATCACATTCCCCCCTTTGTTATTGTTGCGTCATAGAGGAATGCAGATCTTTATGAAAAAATAAAGTATTCCGGATGAAATGTTCAAATTTCCTTTAATGTATGGAATGGAAAAGATTTAATCACATTGTTATTATTTTAACCGAACCCAAATAAACACTTTTAAAATTATTTTATTCATTGTTTTTTTATCACATACTGCAAAACCTATATATGTGAAAAACTGAATATTTTTGTTTTCTCGATTGGCTAATTTGCAATGTGACCTAGCAGGTAGTTGGCAGTATGTTGGGAGAGTTTACAAAGAATACAAAACCGCAAATATATGTGAAAAACTGAGTATTTTTGTTTTCTCTATTATTTTTGTTTTCTCGATTGGCTAATTTGCAATGTGACCTAGCAGGTAGTTGGCAGTATGTTGAGATAGGTTGGGTAGAGTTTACAAAGAATAATACAACCCTCTATTATTTTTGTTTTCTCGATTGGCTAATTTGCAATGTGACCTAGCAGGTAGTTGGCAGTATGTTGGGATAGGTTGGGTAGAGTTTACAAAGAATAATACAATTTTATATCTTGCTTTTTATTTACTAAAATAAGAATGAGTGAGAATGAAGGAGGAGGAGGAGGAGGAAATCAGTATATAGGTTTTCAAAGTTTCGAGTAGTCAAATTAAGACTGCTATAGCATTAGTCCGACTTTCAGGGAGTGGTGTACAGCTTATCCACTTGTTATTCTTAGGGTCGAAATACTCCACATTAGCGAGAGAAATCTAAAAAGAAAAAAAAAGTTATAAATATTATTATCAATATTTATCATTTTATATTAATCATTCTTTTATTCTTCTTTCCTTACCATTCCAATTCCATTCAAACCACTCCAGTAACCGCCTATGACATATAACAGAGAATTTGTGACAACAACTGCTGGGCTACTTCGACCCAAATACTCTGAAGACGAACACTTAAACCATTGGTTCTGTGGGAAAGTAAAAGAAAAAGGTTAAAACAAGAGTAAGGGGGCGGGAGGGGGGTATACAATTTTTTCCCTTTGTTCCTAAAGTATTACAACAATTCTTCCACTTCCTGGTTACAATATTAAACTTTAAGTACTGGTAAATAATCTTACCTGCTCAAAAGAATATCTTTTCATTGAATTTTCATCCAGAATACCATCACACACTACGTACAAAAAATTATCTAAAACTGCAACGCCTATCGTCTTAGACGGTGGACCTTGCATTGATGTTAGATTCTTCCACTCTCCAGTTACAGGATTGTATGAGAGAAAATCATGCAGGGGATTGTAAGTGTCCGTATATCCACCAATAATGTAAATAAGACCTCGATGTTCTACTATACCCATGCTATAAAAAGAAAAAAAAAGGAAAAAAACAGTACAGGTTACTGCGACATTTTCTCATTATTATTATTAGTAATTCACACTATCAGTAAATCAAAATTGTTATTGTACTGGTTATTGTACTTACTTGGATCTAGCTTCTGGCATATTTGACTCTAATAATCTCCACTCATCTGTAATAGGGTTATATCTTTCAATATTTTTTCCTATTTCCATTGAATCCGTCCAACCACCGAAGGCATAGAGATAACCACCATAAGCGCATAATCCAAAATCACACCGTGGGATTACCATAGAAGATATTCCAGTCCAATAATCTTCCTGTGGATCATAAACTTCGCCATCCGCCAAAATCTGAGCGTCTATCTCTCCAACCCCTCCAACCACGAAAATTTTTCCATGTAAGACTTCTATTCCTGGTGAAATTCTCCCAATTTTCATAGGACAAACTTTTTGCCATTTCTGCCTAAAGGTATCAAAACATTCGATACTTTTAAGTAGATATTCCTCTGATCTATTCCATATTATATTGAATTCTTTCCTTGATCCACCTATGACATAAATTTTCTTTCGATTACAAATTCTTGGCTGGACATAAAAGGAGGCTTCCTCTTTAGCCAAGTTTATCTGCTGTTTAAGGTTAACTTTCAATCTGATGTCAGAGCACTCATTAATTGCTTTTTCTATTAGTTTACTTGAAATTAAAGACAATTTCACTCGTTTTAAAATATCGAGAATCCAACAAAGTCTATCAGTTATTTCTTGTGTAATCCATCTGATGGCAGCAGAGAATACCTGCAATATAACAAAAGAAAAGAAAAAGAAAGTGAGAGCTGCAATAAAAAAAGAAAAACGAAATAAAATTTTCAATAAATAAATATTAAATAAAAAGAAAAATATATAATATTTACCTGAAACTCAGAGTCAATATGAAGATACTCAGAATCCAAAAAATATAGTAGAGTTTCTTTAGGAATCTCAAGAAACTCTTGCTCCATTGTCACTTCTACGAAATTGGAGAAGATGAAATCCCGCGAACCATTCAACAAGCTTACTAAATAATGGGCCTGAGCAAACCTGTAAAAAAAAAAAAAATAAAAAAAATAAAAAAATATCCTCTCTAGAATAGGATTAGATCGAATCAGAATCAATCAAATTAAAACAGAACAGAAACAAAATAAAAATTCGTTACCTGTAAATTCCCAAAACATTGGATGGATCAAGTTCGCTCTTGAGAAAGTCTGTACAAACAAATACAGCACGGGGCATGAACAGCATGTTCGCAGCCACAATTAACTCCTGTGCGTTTCCCACTGTTATCTCGATGTTTCCTAAAGTATTTTTACAAAAAAAGAAAAAAAAAATATTTCATTTCTTCATTTGCAACAAAATAAAAATTTTACTTATAGATAGCAGCTTAGCACTATGAAAACTTAAAATATTTTCCCTTACCAGTATATATGAAGTCGATAAGCAGTTTTAATATATTGGGTTTCATAGACTTCATTTCTATTGATTGTGTTGTTTTCTCAGCAAATCCACACGTAAACATGGTTTTAAAATAGTCACTTCCCGCTGACAGTATTACACGGTGAGCCTGTGGAATAAAATGTAATCTCCATGGTTCATTTTTTAAAATTTGTTAGTTCGTTCATACTGCCTTTATACATACATTAAGGGGACGTAAAAATCTGGGTGAAGAGTCGTTGTCATAGCATAGGTTTTGTGAAGTTACATAAAAGTGAGAGAATTATGGACGGACGGACAACAAAATCAAACCATTACCTGGAAGCAAACCAAAATTAAACCACTGCTAGGAAGCAAGCCCAAATCAAAGTACTGCTAGGAAACATTGATTCTATCGTGCGAAGAAAGTTGGATAAACAGCTCTTTATTTGTGTCGGGGGAGAAAGGAAGTTAGGGGAGAGCAGGGAAATTTCTTCCACTGCACTGGATAGACTTTGTTAATCATGTTCCACTGACTTCTCCTGGGCGGTAATAAGGAATGGAGGGTGAGTGTGGGCGGTGTAGTTAAGTTTCCCTCCCCCGATATGGTGTGTAAATGATGGGTGGGTGATGGAGGGCAGGCAGAGAAATGTTTCTTCACTCACAGATAAATGTTTCACTCACTCACCTTCACAACTGATCCATCAGCTAATAATATTTCTACATCACATAACTTTTCTGACTGCCAGAGGAAATGTATATCGTCTAGTAGGTAGTTAGGATAAGATTTACATTCCTCCTCCTCCTCCTCCTCGTGATGAGAGAGCTCCTCCACACGTGCAGCCGCCATCTTCAGATACTAATGTAAGACTAACCTAACCAGTTGTCAGCTTGGGAGAGAGAAGAGAGTAAATTGAGACTGCTCTAGCATTAATATATCAAGTTCCCGGTACATTTTATGTTAATAGGCTGTGATTAGGAGGAGGGATAGACTCAAGGTTTCGAGTCAAATTGAGACTACTAAAGCATCATTAGACAGTTCCTTAGGGAGTGATACCCATTCTGTAAAAAAAAAAAAAAAAAGTATAGGCACTTATATTTTCCCATTATTATCAGTAGTTCACACTATCAGTCAGTAAATCCAATTTGAAAATTGTTATTGTACTTACTTGGATCTACCTTCTGGGATATTTGACTCTAATAATGTCCACTCATCTGCAATAGGGTCATATCTTTCAATACTTTTTTCGATGACCAATCCCGTCCAACCACCGAAGGCATAGAGAAAACCTCCATGAGCGCATAATCCAAAATCAGATCGTGGGATCACCATAGAAGATATTCCAGTCCAATAATCTTCCTGTGGATCATAAACTTCGCCATCTGCCCAAATCTGACTGTCCTCTCCACTCCCTCCAACAACGAAAATTTTCCCATGTAAGACTGCTATTCCAGGTGAACTTCTCACAATTTTCATAGGGCAAACTTTCTGCCATTTCTGCCTAAAGATATCAAAACATTCGACACTTTTTAAACTATACTCCTCTGATAGTTTCCATCCACCTATAACATAAATTTTCTTTCTAAGACAAATTCTTGGCTGGACAGAAAAGGCTGCTTCCTTTTTAGCCAAGTTTGTCTGCTTTTTAAGGTTAACCTTCAATTTAATATCAGCGGAGCAATCAGATTACATAAAAGTGAGAGAATTATGGACGGACAGACAACAAAATTAAACCACTGCTAGGAAGCAAGCCGCCCAAATCAAACCACTGCTAGGAAGCAAGCCGCCCAAATCAAATCACTGCTTGGAAACATTGATTCTCTCGTGAGAAGAAAGTTGGATAAGTAACTCTTTATTTGTGTCGGAGAAGAAGGGAAGTTGGGGGAACAGGGAAATTTCTTCTACTGTACTGGATATACTTTGTTAACCATGTTCCACTGACTTCTCCTAAACGGATGGTGAGTGTGGGCAGTGTAGTTAAGTTTCCCTCCCCCTATATGTGTGTAAATGGTGAGTGAGTGATGGAGGGCGGGCAGAGAAAGATATATAGGTAGGAGGTAAATGTTTCTTCACTTACAGATAAATGTTTCACTTACTCACCTTCACAACTGATCCATCAGCTAATAATATTTCTACATCACATAATTCTTGTGACTGCCAGAGGAAATGTATGTAGTCTAGCAGGTAGTTCGGATAAGATTTACATTCCTCTTCCTCCTCCTTCTCCTGCTCCTCTTTCTCCTTGTGATGAGAGAGCTCCACATGTGCAGCCGCCATCTTCAGATACTAATGTAATACTAACCAGTTGTCAGTTTTGTTTTTAGTTGTGTGGTGATATCTGGTAATATAGAGGAGAGACAAGATTTCGTGTGTTTATTATTTGTAATGGACTTAAAATGTAATATTTGTGTGTTAGGTTATTTGAGTGCCCATTAAAACTGGGGTCCATTAAGATTAAGGGCCCATTAAGACTAGGAGCCCCATCAACCCTGGGGCCCATTAAAGAAAACAACTTGACCGACCTGGATTAAAAAATAAATAAAAACATACACTTCTTTACTCTAGCATCAGACCGTTCCTCAGGGGTGTACAGTTTCTCCATTTGTTATCCTTAGGATAAAAATACTCCACATGACAATTTTAGTATATAATAATAAGAATTAATAAGACACATACACAGGAAGCAAAGTTTTGCTGTAACGTATGTGATGGGGTAATTAATATAAGCAACCTTCGCTATCACCAGTTACGTCACAGCAGCACCTTAAAGAAAACTTTTGAATTAATGTTTTGGATGCCTTGCGGCAGACTTTTTTTAAGCTACACACTTATCCTAACTAAACTTGGCCGTTAGCAAATGTGAAATTAATATTTTCAAATTTCATGTTAGGTAAGTTAAAAAGATAGAAAATTTTTCTAATTTTTATTTTATTTTAAATGGCCTCGCAACTGATCCATCAGCTGATGATATTTCTACATCAAGCAGGTAGTTCAGATAAGATTGTCAAATTGCAACTGCTCTAGCATCAATCCGACCCTCAGGAAGTGATGTACAGTGTATCCACCTATTATTCTTAGGGTCGAAATACTCCACATTCACATCAGTGACAAGTAGCTAAAAAAAAGAAAAAAAAATAGTTTAGGTTAAAACTTTGGATTATAAAGATTATTAATAAATATTATCAGTTTTCATTAATCATTCTTTTCAGTCTTCCTTACCGTGTTATCATCATTTCTAATGTCACCGCCTATGAAATATAACAGAGAATTTGTAGCAACAATTGCTGGGGAATTTAGACCGGAATACATTGATGAACACTTAAACCATTTGTTCTGTGGGAAAGTAAAAGAAAAAAAGGTAAAAGGAAGGGAGGGAGGTTATACAATTATTTACCAACAGTATTACAAATATTCTTCACATCCTGGCTGGCTACAATATAATAATAATTCATAAGCACTCCACGGTAAATAATCTTACCTGTTCAAAAGAATATCTTTCCATTTCCTCCAACTCAGTACCACCTACTACGTACAGAAAGTTATTCAAAACTGCAACACTTATCGTGTCACATGGTTCACCTAGCATTGGTGCTAGATTCTTCCACTCCTCAGTCACAGGATTGTATGAGAGAAGATCACGCAGGTCGTTGTCAGTGTCGTCCGTATATCCACCCATAATGTAAATGAGACCTCGATGTTCTACTATACCCATTCTGTAAAAGAAAAGAAAAGGAGAAAAAGACAAAAAAAAAAGTACAGGCCACTGCTACATTTTCTCATTATCAGTTACTATCAGTCAGTAAACCTAATTTGAAAATGGTTGAATTTTAACATTACAATTGTACTTACTTTTTTCTAGCTTCTGGCATATTTGATTCTAATAATCTCCACTCATCTGTAATAGGGTCATATCTTTCAATACTTTTTTCGACGACCGATCCCGTCCAACCACCGAAGGCATAAAGGTAACCTTCATGAGCGCATAATCCAAAATCACATCGTGGGGTAACCATAGAAGATATCCCAGTCCAATTATCTTCCTGTGGATTATAAACTTCGCCATCCGCCAAAATCGGAAAGGGTCTGGGTCTACCTCTCCTATCTCTCCAACCCCTCCCTCCAACAACGAAAATTTTTCCATGTAAGACTGCTATTTCTGGCCTTTCACTTTTTTTTTTCATCGGGCAAACTTTCTGCCATTCCTTCCTAAAGGTATCAAAACATTCTACACTTTTAAACGTCCCTAATCTATACCATACATTCCTTAATCCACCTATTACATAAATTTTCTTTCGAGTACAAATTCTTGGCTGGACATAAAAGAAGGCTTCCTCTTTAGCCAAGTTTATCTGCTGTTTAAGGTTAACTTTCAATTTAATATCAGCGGAGCACTCATTAATTGCTTTTTCTATTAGTTTACTTGAAATTAAAGACAATTTCACTCGTTTTAAAATATCGAGAATCCAACAAAGTCTATCAGTTATTTCTTGTGTAATCCATCTGATGGCAGCAGAGAATACCTGCAATATAACAAAAGAAAAGAAAAAGAAAGTGAGAGCTGCAATAAAAAAAGAAAAACGAAATAAAATTTTCAATAAATAAATATTAAATAAAAAGAAAAATATATAATATTTACCTGAAACTCAGAGTCAATATGAAGATACTCAGAATCCAAAAAATATAGTAGAGTTTCTTTAGGAATCTCAAGAAACTCTTGCTCCATTGTCACTTCTACGAAATTGGAGAAGATGAAATCCCGCGAACCATTCAACAAGCTTACTAAATAATGGGCCTGAGCAAACCTGTAAAAAAAAAAAAAATAAAAAAAATAAAAAAATATCCTCTCTAGAATAGGATTAGATCGAATCAGAATCAATCAAATTAAAACAGAACAGAAACAAAATAAAAATTCGTTACCTGTAAATTCCCAAAACATTGGATGGATCAAGTTCGCTCTTGAGAAAGTCTGTACAAACAAATACAGCACGGGGCATGAACAGCATGTTCGCAGCCACAATTAACTCCTGTGCGTTTCCCACTGTTATCTCGATGTTTCCTAAAGTATTTTTACAAAAAAAGAAAAAAAAAATATTTCATTTCTTCATTTGCAACAAAATAAAAATTTTACTTATAGATAGCAGCTTAGCACTATGAAAACTTAAAATATTTTCCCTTACCAGTATATATGAAGTCGATAAGCAGTTTTAATATATTGGGTTTCATAGACTTCATTTCTATTGATTGTGTTGTTTTCTCAGCAAATCCACACGTAAACATGGTCTTAAAATAGTCGCTTCCCGCTGACAGTATTACACGGTGAGCCTGTGGAATAAAATGTAATCCCCATCGTTTATTTTTTAAAATTTGTTAGTTCGTTCATACTGCCTTTATACATACATTAAGGGGACGTAAAAATCTGGGTGAAGAGTCGTTGTCATAGCATAGGTTTTGTGAAGTTACATAAAAGTGAGAGAATTATGGACGGACGGACAACAAAATCAAACCATTACCTGGAAGCAAACCAAAATTAAACCACTGCTAGGAAGCAAGCCCAAATCAAAGTACTGCTAGGAAACATTGATTCTATCGTGCGAAGAAAGTTGGATAAACAGCTCTTTATTTGTGTC
Organism: Homarus americanus; assembly: GCF_018991925.1. Taxonomy (NCBI): domain Eukaryota; kingdom Metazoa; phylum Arthropoda; class Malacostraca; order Decapoda; family Nephropidae; genus Homarus; species Homarus americanus. The sequence goes on along the minus strand of NW_024740820.1, from coordinate 3,827 downwards.
GGGGGAGAAAGGAAGTTAGGGGAGAGCAGGGAAATTTCTTCCACTGCACTGGATAGACTTTGTTAATCATGTTCCACTGACTTCTCCTGGGCGGTAATAAGGAATGGAGGGTGAGTGTGGGCGGTGTAGTTAAGTTTCCCTCCCCCGATATGGTGTGTAAATGATGGGTGGGTGATGGAGGGCAGGCAGAGAAATGTTTCTTCACTCACAGATAAATGTTTCACTCACTCACCTTCACAACTGATCCATCAGCTAATAATATTTCTACATCACATAACTTTTCTGACTGCCAGAGGAAATGTATATCGTCTAGTAGGTAGTTAGGATAAGATTTACATTCCTCCTCCTCCTCCTCCTCGTGATGAGAGAGCTCCTCCACACGTGCAGCCGCCATCTTCAGATACTAATGTAAGACTAACCTAACCAGTTGTCAGCTTGGGAGAGAGAAGAGAGTAAATTGAGACTGCTCTAGCATTAGTATATCAAGTTCCCGGTACATTTTATGTTAATAGGCTGTGATTAGGAGGAGGGATAGACTCAAGGTTTCGAGTCAAATTGAGACTACTAAAGCATCATTAGACCGTTCCTTAGGGAGTGATGTACAGTTTCTCCACTTTTTATCCTCAGGTTTTAGATTAAAACTTATTATAAAGGATTATTATAAAAATATTTAGGAATTATTAATATATTTTATTCTTATTTCCATTCTTCCTTACCAAGTTATGATAACCGTAACCGCCTATGACATAACAGAGGATTTGTGGCAGGCAACAACTGCTGGGATATTTCGACAAAATTAAACAATGGTACCATTGATCCACAAGGATACTTTATAAGAATACTTTCAAATTTCATGTTAGGGTAAGTTAAAAAAGATAGGAAACAAGCTTTTTTTTATTTAAAATGGATTAAATATGGAGGAGACAAATGTCAGTCTTGAGGGAAGTTTTCTTGATTGGGGATGTCGAAGGGAGTTAAAGTAAGACTGCTCTAGCATAAGACCGGCCCTCAGGGAGTGATGTACAGTTCATCCACTTATTAGTCTTAGGGTCGAAACACTCCACATTAGCGACAGATACCTTTAGAAAAAAAAACAGGTGGTTAGGTGGTTAAATTTGTAATATAATTTATTCATTTCATTCTTCCATTTCCATTCTTCCTTTCTTACCAGTTCAAGGTGGTCATTGGGACGATGACCACCTATGATATATAACAGAGAATTTGTGGCAACAACTGCTGGGATACTTCGCCAAAAATTCATTGATGAACACTTAAACCATTCGTTCTGTGGAAAGGAAAAGAAGGGAGGTTATACAACACTACATTATTACAAAAATTCTTCTCCCATATTACTTAAATTATTATTATTGTCTTTGGAAAGAGAAAAGAAGGGAGTTATACAATTTTTACTCCCTTTTCACTACTATAATTCAAATTGTATTGTATATAATTATAAGCATGCACATTACCTGTTCAAAAGAATATCTTTCTAGTGATTTTTCCCCTTCTTCATTAAAAAGACCACCCACTAAATACAAAAAGTTATTCAAAACTGCAACACCCATGTAGTTGTAGCGAGGTGGAGCACTCAGTGCTGCTAGATCTCTCCACTCCCCAGTTACAGGATTGTATGAGAGAAGTTCATGAAAGGGGTTATAAGAGTCCATACGTCCACTAACAATGTAAATAAGACCTTGATTTTCTACTATACCCATTCTGTAAAAAAAAAAAAAAAGTATAGGCACTTATATTTTCTCATTATTATCAGTAGTTCACACTATCAGTCAGTAAATCCAATTTGAAAATTGTTATTGTACTTACTTGGATCTACCTTCTGGCATATTTGACTCTAATAATGTCCACTCATCTGCAATAGGGTCATATCTTTCAATACTTTTTTCGATGACCAATCCCGTCCAACCACCGAAGGCATAGAGAAAACCTCCATGAGCGCATAATCCAAAATCAGACCGTGGGATCACCATAGAAGATATTCCAGTCCAATAATCTTCCTGTGGATCATAAACTTCGCCATCTGCCCAAATCTGACTGTCCTCTCCACTCCCTCCAACAACGAAAATTTTCCCATTTAAGACTGCTATTCCTGGTGAACTTCTCACAATTTTCATAGGGCAAACTTTCTGCCATTTCTGCCTAAAGATATCAAAACATTCGACACTTTTAAATGTAAACCCATCTGATATATAGAGTTCTTTCATGAATCCACCTATGAGATAAATTTTCTTTCGAGTACAAATTCTTGGCTGGACAGAAAAGGCTGCTTCCTTTTTAGCCAAGTTTGTCTGCTTTTTAAGGTTAACCTTCAATTTAATATCAGCGGAGCACTCATTAATTGCTTTTTTTATTAGTTTACTTGAAATTAAAGGCAATTTCAGTCGTTTTAAAATGTCAAAATTCCAACAACAATATCTATTATTTATATCTTGTGCTTGTGTAATCCATCTGATAGCAGCAGAGAATACCTGCAATAAATAATAGAAAGATAAATTCGGGTTAATAATCTTGTAAATAAAAGTCAATTGAAAGTTGTACATATTAAATAAAAAAAAAATATTTACATTTTACCTGAAACTCAGAGTCAATATGAAGATACTCTGAATCCAAAAAATACAGCAGAATTTCTTTCGGAATCTCAAGAAATTCTTGCTCCATTGTCACTTCTACGAAATTGGAGAAGATGAAGTCCCGGGAAGAATGCAGCAACCTTACTAAATTATGGGCCTCAGCAAACCTGTTTTTAAAAAAAAAAAAAAAAAATTACGTATAGGACAGATAAAAATACATATTATATAAACAGTTGGAAAATAATTAACTATTATTATTATACTGCACGTACCGGTAAATTCCCAAAGCATTAGATTGATGAAGTTCGCTCTTGAGAAAGTCTATACAAACAAGTACAGCACGTGATATCATCAACATGTTCGCAGCCGCAATTAACTCCTGTGCATTTTCCACTGTTATCTCGATGTTTCCTAAAGTTTTTGACAAAAAAAGAAAAAAAAAATTCATTTATTCATTTGCAACAAAATAAAATTTTTACATATAGATAGCAGCATAGCACTATGAAAACTTAAAATATTTTCCCTTACCAGTATATATGAAGTCGACGAGCAGTCGTAATATATTGGGTTTCATGAACTTCATTTCTATTGACTGTGTTGTTTTCTCAGCAAATTCACACGTAAACATGGTCTTAAAATATTTGCTTCCAGCTGACAGTATTACACGGTGAGCCTGTGGAATAAAATGTAATCCCATCAGATTACATAAAAGTGAGAGAATTATGGACGGACAGACAACAAAATTAAACCACTGCTAGGAAGCAAGCCGCCCAAATCAAACCACTGCTAGGAAGCAAGCCGCCCAAATCAAATCACTGCTTGGAAACATTGATTCTCTCGTGAGAAGAAAGTTGGATAAGTAACTCTTTATTTGTGTCGGAGAAGAAGGGAAGTTGGGGGAACAGGGAAATTTCTTCTACTGTACTGGATATACTTTGTTAACCATGTTCCACTGACTTCTCCTAAACGGATGGTGAGTGTGGGCAGTGTAGTTAAGTTTCCCGCCCCCTATATGTGTGTAAATGGTGAGTGAGTGATGGAGGGCGGGCAGAGAAAGATATATAGGTAGGAGGTAAATGTTTCTTCACTTACAGATAAATGTTTCACTTACTCACCTTCACAACTGATCCATCAGCTAATAATATTTCTACATCACATAATTCTTGTGACTGCCAGAGGAAATGTATGTAGTCTAGCAGGTAGTTCGGATAAGATTTACATTCCTCTTCCTCCTCCTTCTCC
>NW_024740819.1:0-12330 GCF_018991925.1 Homarus americanus | reverse complement strand
CATGGCACTGAAGGGGTGCCTGGCCCTCACACCCCGGGTCATGATGCTGAAGTGGTGCCCGGCCCTCATACCCCGAATCGTGGTGCTGATGGGGTGCCCGGCCCTCACAACCCGGGTCATGTCACTGAAGGGGTGCCCGGCCGTCACACCCCGGGTCATGTCACTGAAGGGGTGTCCGGCCCTCACACCCCGTGCCATGGTACTGGATTGGTGCCCGGCCCTCACACCCCGGGTCATGGTGCTGAAGGGGTGCCCGGCCCTCGCACCCCGATTCATGGCACTGAAAGGGTGCCCGGCCCTCACACCCCAGTTCGCAGCACTGTAGGGGTGCCCGGCCCTCACACGCCGGGTCATGGTGCTGGAGGGGTGCCCGGCATTCACACTCCGGGCCATGGTGCTGGAGGGGTGTCAGGCCCTGACACATCCAGGTCATGACACTGAAGGGGTGCCCGGCCCTCACACCCCGGGTCATGGTGCTGGAGGGGTGCCCGGCCCTCACACCCCGGGTCATGTCACTGAAAAGGTGCCCGGCTCTCACAACCCGGGTCATGTCACTGAAGGGGTGCCCAGCTCTCACACTCCGGGACATGGTGCTGGAGGGGTGTCAGGCCCTGACACATCCGGGTCATGACACTGATGAGGCGCCCGGCATTCACGCCCCTGGCCATGTCACTGAAGCTTTGCCCGGCCCTCACACCCCTGGCCATGACACTGAAGCTTTGCCCAGCCCTCACACCCCTGGTCATGTACCTAAAGTGGTGCCCGGCCCTCACACCCCGGGTCATAGCACTAAAGGGGTGCCCGGCCCTCATACCCCGGGTCATGGCACTGATGAGGTGCCCGGCATTTACACCCCTGGCCATGGCACTGAAGCTTTGCCCGGCCCTCACACCCCGATTCATGGCACTGAAAGGGTGCCCGGCCCTCACACTCCGGGCCATGGTGCTGGAGGGTTGTCAGGCCCTGACGCATCCGGGTCATGACACTGAAGGGGTGCCCGGCCCTCACACCCCAGGCCATGGTGCTGGAGGGGTGCCCGGATCTCACACCCCGGGTCATGTCACTGAAGGGGTGTCCTTCCCTCACACCCCTGGCCACGGTGCTGGATTGGTGCCCGGCCTTTACACCCCGGGTCATGGTGCTGGAGGGGTGCCGGGCCTTCACACCCCGGGTCATGTCACTAAACGGGTGCCCGGCCCTCACACCCCGGGTCATGTCACTGAAGGGGTGCACGGCCATGACACCCCGGGTCATGGACCAATTGGGTGCCCGGCCCTCACACCCCGGGTCATGGTGCTGATGGGATGCCCGGCCCTCACACCCGGTTCATGTCACTGAAGGGTGCCCCCCTCCCGGTTCATGACCCTGAAGGTGGGTCGCCCAAAGGGGCCCGGCCCTCACACCCGGGTCATGGTGCTGGAGGGTGCCCGGCCCTCACACCCCAAAGTCATGTCACTGAAGGGGTGCCCAGCTCTCACACCCCGGTTCGCAGCACTGTAGGGGTGCCCGGCCCTCACACCCCGTTTCATGGCACTGAAAGGGTGCCCGGGCCCTCACCCCGGGTCATGGCACTGAAGGGGTGCCTGGCCCTCACTTCCGGTCATGTGCTGGAGGGTGCCCGGCCTTCACCACCCCGGTCATGTCACTAAAGGGGTGCCAGCCCTCACACCCCTGGATATGTCACTGAAAGGGTGCACAGCCCACTGAAGGGGTGCCCGGCCCTCACACCCCGGGTCATGTCACTGAAGGGGTGCACGGCTTTCACACCCCGGGTCTTGTCACTGAAGGGGTGCCCAGCTCTCACACTCCGGGTCATGGCACTGAAGGGGTGCCTGGCCCTCACACCCCGTGTGATGGTGCTGAAGGGGTGCCTGGCCCTTACACCCCGGGTCATGTGAAAGGGTGCCCGGCCCTCACACCCCAGTTCATAACACTGTAGGGATGCACTGCCCCCACACCCCATTTCATGTCACTGAAGGGGTGCCCGGCCCTAAAACCCCGGTTCATGTCACTTATGGGGTGCCAGGCCCTCACACTCCGGGTCATGGTGCTGGAGGGGTGCCCAGCCCTGACACCCCGGGTCCTTTGAAGAGGTGCCCCACCCTCACACCCTGGTTCAAAGCAATGTATGGGTGCCCGGCACTCACACCCCGTTTCATGGCACTTAAGGGGTGCCCGGCCCTCACACCCCAGGCCATGGTGCTGGAGGGGTGCCCGGCCCTCACACCCCGGGTCATGTCACTGAAAGGGTGCCCGGCCCTCACACCCCGGGCCATGGTGCAGGAGGGGTGCCCCGACATCACACCCCGATTCATGGCACTGAACGGGTGCCCGGTCCTCACACCCTTGGTCATGTCACTGAAGGGGTGCCCAGCCCTCACACCCCGGGTCATGGCACTGAAGGAGAGCCCGGCCCTCACACCCCGGATCATGGCACTGAAGGGGTGCTTCGCCCTCACACCCCGGGTCATGGTGCTGGATGGGTGCCCGGCCCTCACACCCCTGGCCATGGCACTTAAGGTTTGCCCGGCCCTCACACCCCTGGTCATGTACCTAAAGTGGTGCCCGGCCCTCACACCCCGGGTCATAGCACTAAAGGGGTGCCAGGCCCTCATACCCCGGGTCATGGTGCTGGAGGGGTGTCCGGCCTTCACACCCCGGGTCATGTCACTGAAAGGGTGCCCGACCCTCACACTCCGGGTCATGTCACTGAAGGGGTGCCCGGCCCTCATACCCCGGGTGATGGTGCTGGAGGGGTGCCCGGCCCTCACACCCCGGGTCATGTCACTGAAAGGGAAAACGGCCCTCACACCCCGGGTCATGTCCCTGAAGGGGTGCCCGGCCGTCATACCCCGGGTCATGTAATAGGCCCCTGTCTCATCAACAGAACGTATTATATAAATGGGTCAATACATCTGATATTATATTCAGATTCACCACCCTGTAACTTTCCACTGTCTATGAGTAAGACATGAGATTGACACGTGAGCGGGCAACTTACCCAAGAGGGCGAGACCCATAGCTCAGCATTTCTGTAAGCACGCACTGCGATGCCCCTAAGCTTCAGTAGCTCACCTCAACTCATATCGAAAGGACGTGACCAAACGTTTATCATTCATAAACGCCGTCCCTTTCTCATTCACTCCTAGACAGTGAGACTTACGGTTGATATACACTCAGGAATTTTATATACAACCTTTTATAATAAAACAAAGGAACTACCGTTTGGGTTTCGTTACTTAAAACCCAAATATAAATATGTGTGAACGGACTGGTTAAATGGACAAGCAGCCGATTCATATAGGTGGCAAGCGGTGTGTACGGATTCTTCAAACTGGTAGTCGTATCATCCGTCTGTGTCTTGTGAAAAACAAGAAACCACACAGCAGTGACACGTTACATAATCCGAGTGTTTAAAACTATATCCCGTATTGAGACGATATGTAGAGAGCCTCCTTATCTCTGTCACATACAAATACGTGCAGAATTCGTAATATACAAATATTACAGCCTGTTGGTACATATCCAGATTGAGCCGGTTGAGATAGACTCCACTCAGCATTCCCTAGACATTACAGTGTTGCAGTGTTGAACAACAGTTTCGTAACCTGGAATTCAATTGGTATTTCACTAGCAGCTGAGCAGTATTGTTGTGTCGTCAGCGCGAATTACGAAGTTCCGGTGTCATCATACAGATCTCCATATATACGTGGACTGTGAAGAATTGGCACACGGCAGTTTTCGCCAGCGAACCAGCACGACCAGTGTGATAACCAATCATAGTTTTCTGATCGCCGGAGGAGGAACTCACCTAAATCAAGTGGACTCGTCTCTCACCAAAGCAGAAGCGTCATCTCGTTGCCAAGGAAACCAGCAGCAGCGCACGCATCCTAGGAAGAGGCCCCGCCCACACCCCGCCCACACTCCACTCAGAACTCTTGAAGGATCACACATTTTCTATACAGACGTTACACCCTGTATAAATAGGTATTTAAATTACATAATTCTACACACATGAACACGTTCGAGAGATATCTTCACACCGATAGGTTCGTCGGATAGGATTATTTCAATGATAAAGTGTCGAATGTAAGATTAATGTATTGAAATCCTATAATTTACAGTAGTTTGTAAGTGTCTGTCTTCTTATTGATAGTTTAAAAATTAACTACAATTAATATTCATTTGTCTTGTAAATGAGAGGCAAGTGATCTACTTACTGTTAAGTATTCATTGACCCAAGGGGGCTAATAGATAATTTCTAAGTTTCCCATGTCTAATGTAGATGAAATCGAACGCCTAGCGCAATTGTTCGCTGATAACCAACTCATCAATGATCAAGCCCAGACTGACATATATTTTGAGTATGGAACACAGTTAAATGAGTCGGTAGGAAGTAGTGAGAAAGTTATAGACGAATCATTTGACGACTTAAACCGTCGTACCCTACGGTCTGGTAATCACTATAGTACCTCACCTAAGTATAAAGCAGTTACCCCTGTTACAGGTGATAGTGTGTCTGTTGCTAAATCGGTAACAACATTATTAACCCAGCCTTCTGTTAAGAGTAAGAATACTAACTTGCTTAATAACACTAAAATGGCATCTTCTAACCCTCACACCAGTAATACTACCACACCTAAAGCTGATAATGTTATTAATATCATGCAGCGCGGCGATTATGTTCGAAATTTCACGGGACAGGACGATTATAGGGTCGCACATTTTATTCGTGCATGTGAAGATAGCATGCGCAATAGTCACATAACGACTGACGAAGAAAAGAAAGCATATGTACGTTCCCATATAACGCAGGGTTCCTATGCAGGCAGTCGTTTAAATGCGTTTGGTTTACAAAGCCCTGACTATGAAAAGTTCAAGCGAACGCTAATTGGGATTTTTGGGGGTAGGTCACAGCTGGGCCAACTTCAGATGTCACAGATGCCTCACTCCCAGACTCCTTATGCGACACACTTAGCTCCGATCGCTCCTCCCCGCCTAACATATAAACAGAAAACATCGTTACGATGCGCACATTGTAATAAACGTGGCCACGTAATGGAAGATTGTTTTCAGCTCCGAGGTAATAGTGTTAATTTTAAGGCCACACCCGGTGCAAAGCCATTCTCAAGGTCAAACAGTGAGGGAGCAAAAGTAGCACCTCCTCCTCCTACCCAGACAGGGTGCAAATGGTGCTCTCTTCACAAATCGACATCTCATAGTTCACATGAGTGCGATATACTAATAAAAGCTAGGGGAGTGGACAAGTCATCGGGGGAAGACCAGCGCACACTACAGCAAGGAGAGGGATAGATAGGGTAATTCCCGCCCCTCCTCACAGCACTTCTATAGCGGCCTCATTAATAGCGGCGCTTAGAAAAGTGGAAGTGTTGTCAGTGCCGGTGAGAGTGGATAATACCAGATTGGCTCTTGATATAGACACAGGTGCTTGCGCTAATGTATTGGCCTTGACATCATATCACGAGTTACAACGTAAATTCCCTCACCGCAAATTCAAATGGAGGCCTAGTAACGCTGAGCTCGAAGGAGTTTCAGGTACTCAGCTGAGCATCAAAGGAATGGTGACGTTACCTCTCAGATTCTCAAGACGTGGTACGCCCTTCTACGCGGACTTTTATATAGTTCAGCAGTTCAATTTGCCAGCTGACGGGTTACTTGGTCTACCAACTCTTCGAAAGAACATGATAGATGTTCATCCACGTAATAATAGTGTTACGTTTAAAGGTGTTTCCTACACAGCAATGAGTCATTCTGAACCTATGCTCACCGCTAGGACGAAGGTGTTGTCTACCAATCCTATTAAGAGGAAGGCGGATCATGCGCCAGAGATATCTCTCGACCTCAACCACACACCTTCCCAGCGTGATTACAGCAGCAAGAGTTGGAAGATAGTACCTGCAATGTTGAAGAGTACTCTCCATTACCAGAATGAGGAATTCACCAACGCAACAATCCTGTGAGCTGAAGTGAACATTAGTTTCTGCAAATGATTCGTTCACTGCCCAGGGTGTGACAGGACGTGACTGCAGTTGTTGTGACTACTCATCAATCAACATCCTGTCAACAAAATTCTTTCGTATGGCGTGAACAACCCCCAGTTACCAGCACCCAGCACGCACCCTAGTGATGATGACACATCCGGTCTGAGAGATGGTCTCAGCATTCTGAGGTATGGTGTTGTGGATGACGTTGTGTAACAATTAGCGGCGGTTTGCTGTACTCAGGATTTTTGTGAGCATTGACCCAATCACCGGACCTTGGAATCAGCTGTGTCTACTGTGAGACACACACACACACAAGTCTACGGGATTGCGGGAGCAATTTCACATTATCAAGAAATTAAAGAAAGGATGTTATGTGTGTGATTTTCTAGATATCACAGCAATGTCGAAGTGCAACCAAATAAATTCCTAATTCGAGGTATTGTTGTGAATTGCCAATAGACTCGACTGGCCAGGATAGATCAAATAGCACCACATGTCAAGGTGATCGATCATCCTCAGGGCAAGACACGCCTGTTAGAGCTGCTTGCCGACTACAGAAATAGTAGCCTTGCCAGGGGAAACGCTAGGTCAGACAGATTTAACATCCCATCATATAGCGTTAAAGGAAGGAACCAACCCTATTTACGTACCAGCTTATAGACTACCTCATAGCCAGCGCGCTGTAGTGCAAGATATGGTACAGGGTATGTTAGATGAGAATGTCATTAGACACTCAGAATCCCCCTTTAACAGCCCATTATTCCTCGTCCCGAAAAAGGATGGTGGATGGCGCCCTGTCATAGATTTCAGGCGCGTAAATGATCAAACAATCCCTGATAGGTACCCAATGCTTATCTTGAGTAACATATTGCAATCCTTAGGCAAGGATAATGCGGTATTTAGCAACTTAGATTTGCTTAGTGGGTATTGGCAAATACCACTCGATGAAAAATCACGAGAAATCACGGCATTTAGCACGCTTCTAGGCCACTTTGAGTTTCTACGAATGCCATTTGGTCTCAAAAATGCCCCACTAACATTTCAAAGAATGATCAACACCCTGTTTGCCGGACTAATTGGTAACACAGTCTGCGCTTATTTGGATGATCTAATAGTAGTCAGTAAGGACGTCGATTCACCATCTGATAAAACTGCGTGAAGTTTTGGCCAAACTTTCCACAGCAGGACTCAAAATAAAACTCTCAAAGTGCGAGTTTTGAAAATCCAGAATCCATTTCCTTGGTCATGTAGTCGACGGTGAGGGCATACACACAGTTAATGATAAAGTCAAAGCTGTATCTCAGTTCCCGCGTCCTACCTCAAATGATCATGTGCGTAGCCTTCTCGGATTATCTGGTTATAATCGTTCCTTTATCAAGGACTATGCAACATTAGCATCGCCCCGAACGAGGTTGCTCAAAAAAGATGCAGTGTTTATATAGGATGCTGAACACGAGGAAAGTATTACGGCATTGAAGACAGCGCTAACCAATGCCCCGGTTCTAGCATTCCCAGACTACACTCAACCTTTCACTCTCTGTACTGACGCTCCCGGAATTGGAGTCGGAGCAGTGCTCATGCAAGAGGACACGCGTGGGAAGTTTAGAGTGATAGCATTTGCAAGTCGCAAACTAATCGATGCTGAAACACGTTATTCGGCGACGCATTTAGAAACGTTAGCCGTTGTGTGGGCACTTAAGAAGTTCAAGGACATTATCTTTGGCTACAAGATAACTGTTTTTACTGATCATGCGGCAGTCACCGAACTGTTCCATGGCAGAAACTTATCAGGCAGATTAGCACGCTGGTATCTGACAATTCAAGAGTTTGACCCCGAATTTAGGTATTTACCTGGGAGGGCGAATGTTGTCGCCGACGCTCTGTCAAGAAATATAGCACCAGTAATGCCTGTATCAGCATTCACTCTTTCGCAGCTGGAAGATGAGCAACGACGCGACCCATATTGGTCAGCTGTTATTTTTGCTCTCGAATCGGGCGAGGATGTTAAACTCCCCAAGTTATTTCTTCCCTTAAGTCAGTTTAAATTACGACATAACATACTCAATAAGACGAGAAAATCTCCTGAGGGTAATGTGTCTCAAATAGTCGTACCTGACACGTTGTGCAAAGCAGTAATGACATTGTTCCACGATGTCCCACAAGCAGGTCACCAAGGTCGTGATAAATGCTTAGCGGATTTACGAAAGAAGTATTTCTGGAACACTATGAAGAAAGACATAGAATTACACATAGCTAATTGTTTGGCATGTGCTCAACATAAAAGATCGACAGGATCACCTGCCCCGATTCTACAATATCCTACACCAGACCGTCCGTTTGACACAGTCGCTGTTGATGTGTTACAACTCCCAATGAGTCATCAGGGATCAGGATACGTCTTAGTGTGTGTGGATCATTTTTCCAGGTTCGTGGTCTTGATCCCACTAAAAAGCAAACGGCCGAAGCAGTAGCCTATGCATTAGTGATGAATCTCATATGTCCATATACTATGCCTAAAGTTCTACTCTCTGATAATGGAACAGAGTTCAAGAATGAGCTAATAGAGCATATATGTTTACAATATGGAATTAAACAAACTTTTGTGACAGCTTATTATCCACAGGCTAATGGCCTTGTTGAAAGAATCAATCGTAAAATCCTAGAAATACTGCGTCCAATTGTTAGTGGTTTTCAATACGCATGGGAGGATTGGTTACCGCAGGTTGCAGCGTCGATTAATGGGTCAGTTAATAGCTCTACGGGCAAAACACCCTACTATATTGTCTATGGCACAGATAAACGTCTGCCTTACGACATCCTTACAGAGGCGCCATACCCGGTATATAATACGGATGATTTTGCGGCAAAACAAATTCATGTCTTTACAGAAATTCATAACCAAGTACGATCACAGCTAGCGGCGTCACGCGCCGAAATGATCATCAAACAGCATAAACATGCTAAACCTATCTCACTGAACGTTGGGGACGCTGTTATGTTACAGGTACCTGAAAGGAACTCCAAACTTTCGGCGAAATTTTCTGGTACATTCCGCATAATCTCAAAAGAAGCAGGCAACAAATTCAAAATATGGAAGCCTAATGCACAGATCGCAGATGTCGTGCACGCGGATCGTCTGAAGAAGACCCAGATAAATGTCTTACCTCAAGTTGATGATAATGTGATTGATACATCCTTACAGACTGTTCAGAAGCAAAATGTCCCAAATGACTATTGTATGAAACTACGTTCTGCGAGTAGAAGTTAACTCGTACTTTCGCGTCAGATGGAAAACGTCGACGGCCAACTACAATCAGCATTGGACATTCTTCATGGTCTCAGCACAGCTTCGATGAATTCGACAATAGTTTCATGGACGTTGTCGTTCAAGCTGTATCTCAACAGAATCGTGTTATTTTTCAAACCTTTCACGGATTACTGCTCTAGAATCAAAGGTTAATGCAATCATAATGGAGTCTAACCAAGTTTCGAGGATTGTTACTAGGTTACAGAAAGCAATCCCGACGTTAGAATGGCTCCTTTACTTCACAGAATATTTGCATGCTGCTGAAATTTCAGTTCATAAAATTGTAACCTCTAAAAATGAACTAATAGACAGCATTGTAGATGCCGGGATAGGACGTGTGGACGCGAAGCTTGTGCCTGTGCAGACGCTTCTTGAAGCTTTAAAAATAGCCAAGTTGCAGTATCATTTAACTCCGATTTTCAATGACAATGAGGTTCAATATCATTACCCACTGTTGGAGTCAACCCTCACGCACAATGCAATTCTGATCCACATTCCTATGCGAGGGCAACATGAGTTTAATGCATGGCATTTAGAACCCTTCCCCTGGTTTGTGAACGACACACTGTATACCCTAGATAGGCCTAAAGAACTTTTCTTAGTAGATGAAGAATATTCATTGTTATCAATAGAGGATTCTGAGGTACTGTCACGGTGTAAGTCGTCTTATCTACACCTACACGTATGTCCAGCCTACATGTTTGCATTTATTCCTGCTGCAGAGGGAATATGTGAATTGGCAGTCATACAACCAAATGTACGCACAGCGTTAGCGCAATGCAGTTATAGGCCAGTTAGTCTAAAGACTGTGTTCCACGCTCACCTTCACAATGTGCAGTATTTGTTCTTTCCAAATCTCACTACTGTAATTTTAAAATGCCAAAATGGTGTTAAGCAGCTAGTTGTGAAAGGGCATTACAAGGCTCCTGATTACTGTGAAATCACTTGTAGTACATTACGGACCTTGCCTACTCATCAGCATTTTGCGTTAAATCGAAAACTCAAGTCTGCTTTAATTCCACTTCCTATAATGAATTTCACTATCAAGGATATTCAAATAGTATCAGAGAAATTAAAAGTGTTAGCTTTCTTGAACGAGACACATTTTGCTGATTTGAATAATAACTTGCCATTTTACCTGTCACGGGAATTTGCACTACCAAGTCTTACGATTCCCTCTATTCTGTTAATTCTGGCAATAATGTTCCTGTTCTGTTATTACCGGGCAGTATCATCCAAATTCAACATTGTTCATAACATACTAACCCGTACGACACAAAAGTCTAGGTCCCCTGTAGTAGAGAATACCCCTACAGTAATATCCCCAGCTTAGTGTCTACATATCTGTTTATAACATGGTTAGGGTTGTCTAGGATGTACTGTACTCTGTGAGTTATTTAGGCCTCACGGAGCTCGGCTGGTAGGTGACCGAGCGATGTAATAGGCCCCTGTCTCATCAACAGAACTTATTATATAAATGGGTCAATACATCTGATATTATATTCAGATTCACCACCCTGTAACTTTCCACTGTCTATGAGTAAGACATGAGATTGACACGTGAGCGGGCAACTTACCCAAGAGGGCGAGACCCATAGCTCAGCATTTCTGTAAGCACGCACTGCGATGCCCCTAAGCTTCAGTAGCTCACCTCAACTCATATCGAAAGGACGTGACCAAACGTTTATCATTCATAAACGCTGTCCCTTTCTCATTCACTCCTAGACAGTGAGACTTACGGTTGATATACACTCAGGAAATATATATACAACCTTTTATAATAAAACAAAGGAACTACCGTTTGGGATTCGTTACTTAAAACCCAAATATAAATATGTGTGAACGGACTGGTTAATTGACAAGCAGCCGATTCAGTCATGGCACTGAAGGGGTGCCTGGCCCTCACACCCCGGGTCATGGACCTAAAGGGGTGCCCGGCCCTTACACCCCGGTTCATAACACTGTAGGGGTGCCCTGCCCCTACACCCCGTTTCATGTCACTGAAGGCGTGCCCGGCCCTAAAACCCTGGTTCATGTCACTTATGGGGTGCCCGGCCCTCACACCCGGTTTCATAACACTGTAGGGGTGCCCTTCCCCCACACCCCGTTTCATGACACTGAAAGGGTGCCCGGCCCTCACACCTCAGGCCATGGTGCTGGAGGGGTGCCCGGCCCTCACACCCGGGTCATATCACTGAAGGGGTGCTCGGCCCTCATACCCAGGGTCATGGTGCTGGAGGGGTGCCCGGCCCTCACACCCCGGGTCATGTCACTGCAAGGGTTAACGGCCCTCACACCCCGGGTCATGGCACTGAAGGGGTGCCTGGCCCTCACACCCCGGGTCATGGAACTAAAGGGGTGCCCGGCTCTCACACCCCGGGTCATGTCACTGAAGTGGTGCCGGCCCTTACACCCCGGGTCATGTGAAAGGGTACCCGGCCCTTACACCCCGGTTCATAACACTGTAGGGGTGCCCTTCCTTACACCCCGTTTCATGTCACTGAAGGGGTGCCCGGCCCTAAAACCCCGGTTCATGTCACTTATGGGGATGCCCGGCCTCACACTCAGGGTCATTTGAAAGGGTGCCCGGCCCTCACACCCGGGTCATATCACTGAAAGGGTGCCCGACCCTCCCACCCCGGGCCATGGTGCTGGAGGGGTGCCCGGCCCTCACATACCGGGTCATGGAGATGAAGGGGTGCCCGGACATCACACCCCTATTCATGGCACTGAACGGGTGCCCAGCCCTCACATCCCGGGTCATAGCACTGAAGGGGAGCCCGGCCCTCACACCCCGGGTCATGGTGCTAAAGGGGTGCCCGGCCCTCGCACTCCGGGTCATGTCACTGAAGGGGTGCCCGGCCCTCACACCCAGGGTCATGTCACTGAAGTGGTGCCCGGCCCTCACACCCAGTCATGGCACTGATGAGGTGCCCGGCCCTCACACCCCTGGCCATGGCACTGAAGGTTTGCCCGGCCCTCACACCCCTGGTCATGTACCTAAAGTGGTGCCCGGCC